>NC_056619.1:13155618-13455618 GCF_018340385.1 Cyprinus carpio | reverse complement strand
AGAGGCTGACTGAACTTTTCTAATGCATGTCAGTGGAGCTGGGTGTCCGTCCTCAGGCCTCTTTCACACAGTGTAAGGGCAAAGCGTGTCGGTAGCCAGCTACGTGTGCGTTGTGGGATGAGGCGGAAGGACAGCGGAATTCAGCTGCCATCTCAGGCTTGTGCAGTGCATGGCGCCTCCGTGTTTTACTCACCCAGTTGCTCCCTGATGTCTTCTGTGGGCTACTGTCAGTGATTTAACCATTACACGGCCGTGTTGGGTCTATAGCCTAAATGTAACTGTGGGAAGAACTGAAAACCAGATTAGGCTACATCGAGTTGTTCCATTGTCAAAAGTTATGAATCACGTAAATGCGGATGCAGACAGAATGCTAAAATGCTTTTTGAGTTTTCTGCAATACTTTAATGGCTCCACTGCGAAAGCAGTCTACAATAAACAAATGACACATATGAGCCAGTTATTTTTAGTGGATGAAAAAAATCTACTTTGTCCGAGATCACTCACTCATTTACTAATCCCTATATAGTGTATGGCAGTTGAGTGCACTAGGCCTATATCAGAAAGAAGTAGGCTAAACAAATGTAGGGAATGAAGTTGTTCATTCAGAATTGGGACACCACTACAAAATAGCCGACAAACGATATAGTGCACTATATAGGGGACAGGGAGTGGTTTCAGATACCACTATACTTTGCAATCGATGTAGCCCGATTCCTGAAGGACTCATATGGGCTGATTCTTTTTCATGAGTCACAAACTCCAAAGGTGTTGTCCGATTCCCAAAAAAATGAGTCTAACGAGTCGCGTGTTTTTAATGAATCAAACACAAAGCTTTCAGCTGTGAGATTTGTTCTGTGTAGGCTAGTTATTAATATGAAAACGTTTAAAGATACACATATGCATTTTATCATGGGTATTTTCTAAATAAAATAAATGTTACCACATTTCTGTGTATTTACTATTTCCGTTAAATATTAAAAGCCACTTACTGGATTGCATTTGTGCTGCCTCTAAGTGTGTCAACACAGAATTATTTTAAATGATAAATGGCTGTTTATTATGCCTGTTGGAATTGTCATTACTTGGCAATGGAAGTGCTTTTCCTTTTTCTAAATACATATTTTCTTATGAACTGTTTTTAAAACCGTTAAGAATAACATGAAATTGCATACAGTTCTTCTCTCCACTTAGAAGTAACCAATGTGGAAGTGGATAAAAACAGTTGTAATACAATATCATGTCAACAGAGGGCACCCTTATCAATTAAAGGGGGCTCCAAAAAATATGCTAGTCTGCGGAGGAAATGACCCAAATATGATCAGCTAGGACTGAAAGGTCCATACTGCACTAGAGATCTGTTTAAATGATGCTCCCTCTAGTTCAAGACAGAGTATACCGCAATCTGTTCACGGGATTTCAAGCTATAAAATGTCTTAAAGCTTAATCCGCTATATTCACCGTTCACCTTAAACCTTCCGCTGGATACTTTGACTCTTTTGACTTTCACAAAATGTGTGTGGTACACATTTTCCAGACATAAAGTATGTTACTGGCTGATCACATTGAATTTACAATGCTAGGATAACTGGTAGAAACAGCTGCAATTCAAGCAGGTGTCTGCTCAAATCACACAGTAAATTGTGGTTGATATTGTGTCATGAGAATATCCTCACACCAAACGCTCTGTCACAAACACCCCCAGCTTTCGGTGTTTAAGTGACAGAGATCGAAACCCTGTGCAAATACCCAGTGCAGCTTTGCAGGCGAGGCGTCATGAGCGGAGGGCTATCGACAAGCTGCTTGTCTATCTTTATTAGCCAAATCCAATGCAGAAAAATGGATCCCTCTGCTTATCAGCGTGGTGCTCACTGTGGCTGCTCATGAGCCAGAGGTCAGAGACATGACACCAAATTATGGGCACTGTAGACTTATTATATTGATGGAGAAGATGAAGGAGGGTGAGTTGGGAGGGTTTGGGTGGGGAGGGTGGGGGGTTAAGAGGATACTGAAGATTAGAAAGGGAATTGCCGCAGTACACTGGCTGCTTTTGTGAGCCCAGTGTCCAAGGGGGAAATATCTCCTGGGGCAAGAGCACAAAGCACTAGTCCTATTATAGATACAACAACTTGTTTTCAGACTCCTCAATGTGAGACACCACGTTTTGAGTGGTAGTTTAGAGAGACAGGCCATGTGAGCAAGGTCATATAAAATCATTGTGGACACAAATAGATGCTGGGTGTTTACAGACAAAAACAGTCCAAAAAATTCGCTGAAGGGAGACTGGCGTTGCATGCCAGTGGCCCGCTCATTTGTTTTATTGTTTTACCAACATAGTGCTCATTTCAAAGCCAACTGTTTAGCAGCAGTAAAAGTTTAACACAGAAAAGCTGAGGTAGAGGTTGAAGATGATAAATGTTTTAAGGACGAGGGTGGGGAGTGGAAAAAGTAGGGAATGAAAAAGTACAAAACTTTTCAACCAGACACCCCAGAACAGATTGACAAATAGTGGAAAGACCCAATATGTATGAATAAAGCCCCACAAGGGCTGGCAGCATCTAAAAGGTATCTGGAGCACTTTTCTTTTGATGGTGTTGTAACCTTAAGCATCAATATAAAACAGAATAAACAGACCAAAGTTCTATAGACACGAAATAGAACAACTTGTTTTCGGACCATATGGTGTGAAATAAAAGATGTTTTTGTTGGTGAAGCAGAGAAAGATTTGTGATATGGGCAATAACAGGTAAAAAAAAGAAGACATTTATCTGAATTCAATAGGATGAAAATGTGCAATTTTGTTGACACAAAAAAAAAAGTGCACAAGATGCAACATTTAATGCTATTATGATGACCACGGTGAACATGATATTGTCACGTAGCGGACAAAGACAAGCTGAACAGACTAGAGCTTAAGTATAGTGGAAGATGAAGGAGAGTACAATATCTTTTAATAATCCAGATGACAGGGCTAAGTCAAAACAAACACGTCTACAAAATGACTGTAACACCAGACAAAGACAAGCTGAACAGACTAGAGCTTAAGTATGGAGGCACATGAGGATAATTAATAGAATACAGGTGAACAGAATGACACAATCAAACATGAGGGAAAACTAGCCCTGTGTCCCAATGTGCATACCATCCACCCTCTCTGCCCTAAATAGCATTGAAAATTACTAATCATATAGAATTTAGGATGGATAGTATGCACATTGGGAACACAGGCTATGTCAAGGGTAGCACATATGGAGAAAACACAACAAAACAGACCCATAAACAAGTCATGTCATACCCCCCCCCCCCCCCCATGAAGGCGTGTCCTCATGCCCTCCAGGGCGGTACCGGTTCTGGGAACCATGGCGGGGCAGGATGTTCGGGGGGACCATGGTGGATCAGGAAGTCTGGGATGCGGTGGCGTAGTGGCCTTGGCCTCAGAACTCAGCCCGGCCACTACGGCCGGGAGACTTCACATTTTATATTTAATGTCTTATTTAATTTGGAAACTTTCCTCAAATTCTCACAGTTTTGGGCACATAAATTCTGAACATAATGAATGATGAGATACGTATTTCCTCAAATACAAAACTAAATTAGAAACTGTGTAGATTTAGTACCTGTCATAGTTGCTTGCTTGATGTGGTTTCAGGGTGATCATTAATGGGTATTGGGACAAACTCATACTCAAGTTTTGTCTTTGCTTGATGTGGTTTCAGGGTGTTCATCATTAAGACATATCAAGTGAAGTTTGCCAAATAGCCCCTTCCCAGTGAGTAGGGAACAGTATACACTGTAGGGATGAAGGTTTTCTCTACTAATATCCCTTTAAATTTTCATTACACTCTAAACAGAGTGTATCTGTGTTTGATGGAGTCAAGAACAATCAATAACTCATCATTTCACATGACCAAGACAGACATTACAACTGAAAATCTCATCTATGAAAATAAACAACAGCTCAGTATTCATTGAAAGTAGTGACTTTTCTCTTTAGCTCAAGTAAGAGTTTCATCTCCCCTATTTGATTGCAATAAAACCCTTCTCTCCCTGTTAAGGACCGAAGGGTAGAGTTTGCAGTCTCAGGAAGCTGCTTTGTAATGCCCCACTTATTAAAAAGCAATGCTGGGGTCCCTGAGGTGGCTCAGTATGGTCTGTACACACAGGCACAGAAAGGGATATGTTTGGTTTACGTGGTTTATATTAGCATGGATGGTGAGCTAAGCTCCATAACGAAGCCTCAGAGTCTCTCTCAAACAGAGGGCCCCTTCTCAGTGCTCACATCACAGTGGGGTCCTATCAGACAGCACATCTCCTCTGAAATATATGATATAGATATATGGACCCTCTCTGCAAGTGCAGGTTTAGTGTTTAAGGTAAAGCCCACTCTTTACTTGAATTTCTCAATTTCCTGAATAAGCTATAAAGCCTCTGCTTTTTATGGGAACTAGTATGATGATCATTAAGTGTATAGATCTGCCCTATAAAAACATCTAAAATACTTAAAATGTATTTTCAGATTACCAGATTACCAGAGAAAAATAGCACATGGCCATCTAAGAAAGTGTCTAAACACCTCTGTCGGTATATTGTTTTAATACATTTTTGTAATCACATATATAATATTTTATGTATGTCTAATTTTGTAAACATATTTTGCTCACCTTAAATACAATCGTACAGATCTTAATCATTATTTCCAAAAAGTTTTTTTCTAAAAGATTTCACAATTTCATTCTTTAATTTCTTTGTTTTTTAAATAAATTAATAGATAGGACAAAAACGAGCATCATATCATATTCCCCACCAGCAGCGAAGGCAAATCCACCCACCTCACCTTTCCTGACAGCAGCTCTCTCTCACGCTCTCACACTCGCACCCTCTCACTGTGTTGTCTACTGGGGGCCAGCTGCCCTCTGATGACATCACACACCCTTCCAGCTGCAGTACTGATGGTGATAGGAACAGATGTTGGCTTTTGGGGGGCCTCCCCTGACAACCACAACTTTCTCTACCCACCTCCAGTTGCAGGGCCAAGAGTACGGTTGACATCTGCTCTCAGCATTTCACTCATAATAAAGCCTTTAGCCAGGACTAAATTTGTGGGAAACCACCCTCCAGCTTGCCACGTCCCATGCATTTCATTTTTGATGGCACTATAAAGTTAAATTTGTTCTCATGATGCATCCCAAAATGCATTTAAAATAGTAAAACTGCCAGGAGTCACATGGCTCAAACTGATATTGTATGTAAACTGAGTATACAAGTCTTATTATCCATATTAAGAGAACAGGAGAGGAGGATTTATTTAGGTTCCAAGGTTTGATGTTCAGTGTTTTATGACCTCCTTTTGGCAAACTAAAATTACATTAAATGATGGCAGCAGATGAGCCTCTGCATCCTCTCTTAACCCTGCTATTAAAAAAAAAAATCACTGTGTTGCTACTAAGGCTGTTAGTAGAAGGGAAAACTGGAAATGTTGTCCCGGACACACTAAAGTTCTAAAAAAAATCTCAAAGGGAAGAGGGGGTACACCAATAAAATTGTCCTAAACTCTCAGAAAAATAAAAGGTAAAAAAATTGTCATTGGTGCAATACCCTTTCAAAAGGTACTAATATGAACCATTTAGGTAATCATATGTACACTTTAGGTTTTAATATGCACTTTTAGGGGTAAATAAGGTGCAAGGTACCACCCCAGTCATAGCTTTAGTTCATTTTTTTTTCTGAGAGTGTACAAATTTTGGCAAGGGTCCTGCTGTTTTTTGTTTGTTTTGTTTTTTTCTTCGTTTTTTAGATGTTTTATAAATAAATAAAAAATTATAAAAATTACAACACATAAAAAAATTCCCTTCAGAAAAAAAAAAAAAAAAAAATAAAATAAAATAAAATAAAATAAAATGGCAAAAGGGAGAGTGGGGGTATACCCATAACAATGTCCGGCATATAATAAAATGCCCTGCAGTATAATTACTGATTGGTACCACAAGCTGCTCTGGGCCTTGTAATGGAATCCAATTAAGACATGAAACAAGATAAATGATTATGACATAATGAATCATTTCTCTTGAATATAAAAACACTAATCATTGACGTGTCATTCATAAAATATCTCTGCATACTGAAAGAGTAAAGACTGAGGGCCATCATCAGGAGAACTGAGAGTGTAGCTTCAGCCCAGCTGCGTGGGTACCCATACCGACACATGGAAGAACTGCAGCTGTTAGGCCAATCTCTCTTTATGCATGTGGGAGAAAAAAACATTAAGCAGGAATGGGCATTCTCCCCACTTTTCTCATTACACAACTTTCCCCGTTCTGGCACAACATCACAACCTTCCCTCACACACATCTGTGGGCACAATGAGCTGTCTCTGGCCTAAAGGATGGGGGAGGACGGAATCTCAGCTGTTCTAGTTGTCAGAACCCTGGGAAAGTGTTCTCTCCTCTCTTGCTCCCTCTTTCTTATGCCCTCTCTCCCTATCGTTCTTTTCTTTTCCCTTCCCCCCACCCCATATTTGATGCCCTGAAACCTGAGGACTTGCCTCTGATCATAATTTTAAGTAATACCCAGTGAGGCAAAGGAGAGAGGTACCAAAGGGCTTAGAGGAACATTTATAATGAGGCACAAGTTCCCTTTAAATTTGATGGATTGCAAGTTCTGCTTTCATTTGTGATGTTGATCCCACCTCAATTTGAACAGGCAAATCTGTTTGATGGTTGCTACAGCTGTACACATTTTGTCTGTGTTGCTGTTTTATGTAGCCAAGACATAAGAATGTACCATTCAGTGAATCTACATAATATAGAGACATATATACACTAAAAAAAAAAAAAAAAGAACAAAAAAAAAAAAAAAAAAACACAAAACACTGCAACAACTTGAAAAAAATACTGCAACTTTTAATAATAAGTTTTAATAATAAGATTTTAAGTCAATGTTGAGTAAGTTACATTTTAAACACATTATTGCCAACTGCACTTGGTCTATTTTTGCTTCTCTGTCTCTTCAAGCAACATACATTGCTGTTGCATTTTTCAATTATTTTTTAAATGAACCAGTTGAGTAAAATATTCAATGACTCAAAGGGCTTGTCCCAAATGACACTTGCAATCTTGCGGACTTACAATGGCCACTGCATACACATGCCCATTAAGTCCACAAGACTGTAGGTTGTCCCATTCGTTATTTTTGCTTCAGAAGGGTTCTCTTGAGCACTCCCTTTGCACCCTCAAAGCCAGCACTGAGGCAAGCTCTGCAGCAGATTTCTACCCGATAGTCAAAGCGGCATTACATCACAAAATGTGGACTTAGAGAAAGACCACAAGGCTTTAGGGTGCAATTTGGGACAGGGCCAAACTTGTTTTGTTTTTTGACTGAATCAGCATTTGAAAGAATAATTTGAATGTGAATGGTTCAGATGACTATCAAGAAGTCAATTCTTACCATCTACTATAGATGCTTGCAGAAAGAATATGGGTGATACGATATATTTCTTCTACATGTAGCTTATGTATATTATTAAAACATCTGAATTACTGTTGCAAAATGTGAAAACGTGAATGTCATCTGCTGGAAAAGGGTGGTTAAAATTCTTAAACATATTTGATGTTTGACAGTGTGAGCTGTTGCACTAAACAGTTTGAAAGTATCTCTCTTTATATCCTTAATGTCATGTTGTAATATTTTTCATCAAAGAGCTGATGTCTGGATTTGAGCCGGTCATTCTTTAGAAATGAGTAGGCTGCCTAAATCTCACTGTGTTCGGAAACATTTGACAGCATCATGTACAATCAGGTTGATCTGAGTTGCTCTAATCCCTCAAATTAAAATGTTCTCCCTCTTCTGTGCTATTCTCAGATCAGTACCAAATGCCTGTGTGTGCAAATGTAATGAGGGAGGAGAATTCTATAACTGATATAAGGCCTTGTAATCCCACTTTCGTCTAGATTTTAAATTCATTTGTAATTGCCCTTTTCCCAAACACAGGTCTGTTGCAGACACTCACTATTCCCCTGACTGCACGCAGGGACAATAAGAGGGGGATTTCTTATTTTCATCCCAATGAGACTCCAGAGAGCATAATAGATTTAATACAGGTGCTGAGCATAGTAGACAGACGGCAGCTGATTTGCCGTCTCAGGGATTAACATATTCTCAAAACATGAAGGACACCCCCACAAGACATTCTGAATATGTTTTCATAATAAAAAGTCATTACTGCTAAGATAGCAGTAAGGGACAGAGAGAGAGAAACGTAAGTAGGCCTAGCCTACATAAACTCTAAATCATTATACTACTCGTGCTGTGGTCTTGGCCTTACAAACACATACCCTTGGAAATAGCTATTTTGACAACAATAGGTAAAGCTGAAAGTATATATTTCCCTTGTCCAGGTTTAGTCTGACTATTGACCCATTTTTCATTTGCCTCTGCGTGTATTCCGGTTCGTCACCTACATTTGACTCAGCACACATAAAAAAAAAAAAATTTATTAAAAAAAAAAAAAAAAAAAAAAAAAAAAAAAAAAAAAAAAAAAAAAATTCCATACAGGTTCAATTTTAAACAATTTGTAACAGAACTAATTAAACATTTTTGTGAACAGTTGCTGTTAACAGCTCAAATAATTCGCGCACACGCTGTTTTTCGCATGAACACGAAAATTGTATGCTTTATTATTGTCATGTCATGCATGTTTTTCTTTGAGACAGACAAAACAAAAACAAAGTGTTCCCTTTAAGGAAATTAATTAGTAACCTTCAATTAGGTCATATGCTTTATTTTTGTCATGTTATGTTTATACTTTTCTTTTTGACAGACAAAACAAAAACAGTGAAGTGTTCCCTTTTGAATGAATTACATTCAATACCATATGTCAATGAAACAATTAACTTAAAATTATATAGTAAAAAAGTTTTGTCAAGAAACCTACAAAATGCAGGACTAACTGGTTTTATTCAAAAGTCAAAAATAAGTTTTTATTTTATCATTATTTATTTTAATATGTAAAAATTGTCTACCTTAGATTAAATGATAATAATTAATAGAAAAAGCACATTAACAGTCATCTGAATGCTCTGAAATACTTGATTCTTATTGGTCAATCATGACGTTCAGCAATCTGATATTTGCTACAATTATTCGTCTACCATTGCAACATTAGACCGTTACAGGACCACAATACAGGCGCATAAAGAAAGATAGCGCCTATCACTGCATCCACAAATAATAAAGGTTAAGCTTTTAAATGCTTAACAAGTAAGCCTTCAGTAGTATTTATATTTGTGATAATTCATGTTCTTAAGATTACTTGTAAACCTCTATTCTTTATCTAATATTTACACAATCAAAGCTTGTGAGAACGTCACAACAATGTGGCTCAGCAAGAAATGTGAAATGAAGATCTATGCAAAATAAAACCATACTTAAGACTCTTCATCTCTCCAGACTGCAGGCTTTACATGGCGTATGGGACCTCTTGTCGTAATTATTCTTCCTTCCATTCAAACATGTCCTCCACAAAAAGACAAACACACTCATGTGGCTTGGAGAACTGTCGCTGCACGTATTGTAAATTGCATGAAGATGTGGCAACTGGCCTCAGTGTCCAAGAGCCTGTTGGTGCTACATACAATACTGTCCCTCCAGCCTGAATGCAAAGAAAGACAAGCCTTCGGTTAACAGAAAAAGATTCCTTGCACTGGCAAAGACTTACTGGCACAGCACAAGCACCTTTTATTACCGTCATAATTAATGACCCGCAGTGCCGCAGATCTGAAAAGAAGAATCTTTCCTTTAAGGGAATTAAAAAGAGCAAAATGACGGCCAAAAAGAGCTCAATTAATAACAAAGTGGGCACAGCTCTGGGACAACACAAACAAGGCAAAACATCAGTCAAACGCACAGACATGTTGGATAAACAAATGCTTGATTCATTTCTGCAGCCCGATGGGACTACTGATTAAATTAGAAAGCTGGAGAAGCAACAATCAACATGCTGGAGGATAAACAATGCGAGTGTGCTGTAGGGGGCAAAACAAAATGAAACACAGAAACAGTCAGTGACGTTTGACACAGTTCTTGAGCCTCAGCTGGGTCTGCGCTGAACATATCACAAACATGTGTATGCAGGGGAACAAAAACAGTGAAGTGTTCCCTTTTAGGAAATTAATTACTTACCTTCAATTTCATAGGTCAATGAAAAAATTAACTTAAAATTACATAGTAAAAAAAAAAAAGTATTTTTGAGAAACCTAAAAATGTAACTGGTTTTATTCAAAAGTCAAAAAAATATTTAATATGTAAAAACTTCAGTTTCATAAGTTATAAGGATTGATAGAAAAAGCACCTTAACAAAGAAAATCCACATTATTACTTTTTACAGTGTATTTTTAATGTTAACGTTTTAATGCATGATGTTTTAATATAATTTTTTTAATGAAATAAGTCATTTTAAAATAATTTGGTTATTTGGTTGTACTATTTTTTCCAATTTAAATAAATCAAAAGAACCAAATGAGACAAGTGGAAAACGTTTTACTTGAATGTTAATTTGCTGCTTTGTGTCCAACCATGAGAGTTTGTGTGTGTGTGTGTGTGTGTGTGTGTGTGTGTGCTTGACCAAATGTCCCCACAACGATAGTAAAAGCTGAAAGTTTTGACAATGATTAAAAATAGTAAATGATGTTTATCTGAAAGTGTAACAATGCAAACAGGTTTTTTGTAAGGGGTAGGTTTAGGGTTAGGGTTGGGTTAGGGGATAGAAAATATTGTTTGGTCAGTATAAAAGTAATAGAAGTCTATGGAAAGTCCCCACAATTCACAGAAACAAACATTGAAGAACTCATGCTGGGCTTTTTGAGCAAAAAGCAATTCTGCCTGCTCTCCCCCACTTGTGTCAAGTTCGCAAAGTCCAATTTTCACATAATATGAAGGTCATGACTGAATCTGCACTGGTCTTGGTAGGACATAATGGCAACAGAACTGTAAATTGTTTTTGGGGGAGGGTTGGTTAAGGTGAGGGAAATTACCATTGAGCACCGGTAACACAGTCAGGGATGCTGACGAATAGAATAGATTTTCCATCTCAGTGTGTCACATTAGATTTTCGGAGGTGCACAGTGGCAGGTACATGTGATTAGTAACACTTTACCAATGTAATGAACTTTTTAGTTTATCCATCTTGCAGCTCAGAAATGCAAAAAAATCCACCTGCCTGATGTGAATGGAGAAGAGAAGAAAAATCATTTTGAGATTTTTTTGAAGGTTCAATATCAACTTTTGTTGTTTAGTGTTTTATGTTAATCATAATTGTCTTTATTACATCATGCATTTAAGTCTTTTTTATATATATCAGTGTGAGGATTTAAAAAACATTTGCAAAAATATAAAACACACTTTTCTTTTTTTCCACATGCACATGTCAAAGTATAAAACTAAAATTTAATTTCCACAGGAGACCATCAAAAACATGGCTTGGCTGAAATTGAAGGTCACAAAGCCCTGTTTTTAATACCTTGTTTCTGATATGCCGCAGCGCTGTGTTCTCCTTCGGTCTCTTTAGCCTTCTGGTCCTTGAGTTGAGGTGGTCAGGGGCTAAGCCTCCAGCGGGAGGACGTCTGCATTCCTCCAGCTTCCAGCAGCCCTGTTCTTCTCTCGCCCTCTTTGTGGCTCACAGTGTGGTAGGGTTAGGAGACTGCCGCCTGAGCTGGCCAGAGCCCAGAGCTGCCGCCTCAAACAACTTCAATGTTAATTTCCCTTTCATCTTGTGTGTGAAATTGCTGCTGGTGTGGCGCTGACCTCCAGCATTATGAGGTCAAGTGTTGAAATCTGATGTGCGCCTCTCAGGCAGACAATGCACAGAGATAGATAGAGGAATGGGAGGGGAGGTAAGGAAGGGAAAAGTCTTTACAAGTTCTCTCCTAGCATTGTTAAGGTCTTCCCTAGGCATAAACAAGCCTTCACATGTCTGCTGAGAAGAAGAGAGAGAGCAAATCCACAAGACCCTCCATCATTCAAGCTAGACAACTGCGCTCTTCTCCTTTTCCAATATTCAGAACTATGTGAGGAGCAAAGCTATCTGGGAAAAGGTCAACAAGGCCATATGTTGTATGTGAAGCGGTGTTGTAATATATGTTTCAATTTGCTTGGAGAAGAAATACTATAATACAGTACAGCAGCACACTCATTTTGTTTTGGGGTGATCACTATATGACTATTTGTCTTTATCAGCCTATTATAATAAGTTATATTATATTTTACATTATAATAAATATACATATAATTTTAATAAATAGGTTAATATATTCAAATATAAATCCCTATATCTCAGAAGCCAGATATTTATCTGTCTATTTATGTCTATGCATATTCACCTACATTATATTATTAAAATGTTTCTATTTATAAGCATATATATATATATATTGTGTAAGATAATGTGTAAGAATATTATAGATAATAATATAATATAATATAATATAATATAATATAATATAATATAATATAATATAATATAATATAATATAATACCCAATAATTCTATGTGTTATGATATAAATAATATTTCCTGTGCCTGTATTTGAAATATTTGCATTTAGCTACCACCTGGTCATTGGCATGCATCTCTGCCATCATCCTCAGAGGTTGTGCTCACCTCTGAATTACATGCCTCGTTCTTTTGTACCACTTGCAATTCACCATAACTTTCCAAACGAAATGTACAAGTTAACATCTTTTCTTCTAAAGATATTCCTAATCATAAATAAATGCAATCTCTGCCAAAGAACAGGGGGTGCAGAGAGGAGGGAGAGAGAGAAACATCTGAGTAGATAACCATTAGATATGATTCCCATGATAAGACTCAGTAATTTGGCTTTTAGAGATAACTCCAGGGGCTGTCAGGCTGAACGGCAGCAATTTACTGTTTGTTTTATTTTCCCCCTATCCCTTTTTTACACATTTTTATCTTGCCTGTTGAAGGGCTTTTCATCTTAGATGATTTCCACTCTTTTTTTTCTGTTTCCCCCAGAAGGTGAGATCAGAAGGCGGCAGACTGGCATGTTTTAAAGCTATGGACAAAATACAAATATTTGAGAATGTATTTCATGGTAATTATGTCAGGTTTCATGGCCTGAGCTGTGCACCAAGGCGCTGCCTGAATGCCTTAATTTGTATAGAAATTGTAATCATTTGTTCATTTCAAGGTGAAAATTGCATTTTTTAATTTAAATTGTATCCTGCGTGATAGGCTATTATCTCGAAAAATTGTCTTTGTGTATTAGAGTCTATACCCAGGCGTCACGCTTTGTTAAGAGCTGACTGCTTTCAAAAAGAAGGTTTATGTATGTATCTCTCCACAGAATGCAGCAGCGCCTGCTCATTATTTTCATTCTGTAGTATTTCGCCTCCATTTTGGATTATTATATGAATAAGTCCGCAAGCCGACTGTAGATTTCGCGAGCAACCTGTAAACAGGCTCCGCGACTTATCTCTTGGATTTATATCCGCATGTTCACCTTGAAATCCCGCCTTGAGGTGAGATGGCATGGAGGACGCAAGAAATAGACGACGTACGACATTAAAGAGAGATACGAATGAGACATATCGGTAGGGAAAAAATGTTGACTGCACCCAGATTTTTTTTTATTTTCAATAGTGTGCACTGAGAGCCTTTTAGACCGAGTGGGGTTAAAATGACTCCCAGCTCTCTCACAGCTTAATTTTGCAGTGATGCTGGAGTGTGGAGATTAGAGTCTGAGGGCAAGGAGGGGCACACCGAGGCTTGGTTGAGGGATGCCAGGGTTACTATGGGGGACTATAATCTTGTATTAGGTGCCTAGAGACAGCAAATGAAAGACTGGGTTTAAAAAGGGAAACTTCGTGTGAATTGCGAGGAGAAATAAAATTGTCTTACCCTATTGACATCTGTACAAAAAAAAAAAAAAATCCATTTTAGATGAGTATAATGCTTCGCAGAAGCAGTAGGCTATATGTCGAACAATGGAGTCTGTCAAAGGGATACATTCTTCTCTCTGTAACAATCTTCTGCTAAGCGCTCTACTTACCGATCCGGGTTATTAGGCAATCATGCGATCTGTCGGTGTAAGCTGATTGTAGGAATGTGGAATCCCTTCGGTGAAGATCAGACACCCGGGCTCAGGTACATAATGTATCCTGGAATAATTATGGGATTTAAGGAGATGTTAGGCTTTGTAAGTGCTTTCTTTGTTACGTTTTCGAGAGGTTGACACCACAGAGTTTCTAAAACATAATAATAACAGTCAAAGGAAGGGATGGGGGTGTCGTGGTGAATTCTTCAGACATGTTTTAATCAGTCTGTACCTCGTGGCATGTTCCTACCTCCAAATAGCAACGTGTGAGTGACCCAAAATACTCATTATCATGAAAGCACCGCGTCCCAGAAATTCTTTAAATTTCCCCTCACTGCAAAGTCACTTTAATTTTATTGATGATAGTGGTTATTAATTCATCTATTTATTTCACTTATTTAGTCACCTAGGCTATTTATTTATTTATTTATTATGATTTAAAATGATATATTTATTTTAATTGAGTTATTCGATTTTTTAGTTTATGTTCATAATAATATTTGGAAAATAATGGCGCATGATTCAGCTGTCCTCGTTGAAATGTGGCCATAAAATGTCATTTCAGACATTTCCAATATTACTTGAATTTGTTTACAGTGGAAACAGTTTAGTTTCAGTTCATCTTAGCCACAGAAATTGTCTCTGAGGTTCAAAACATTGTTGAGAAACGTGGAATAAGGAGACATTGAGGCAAACATTAAATGTAAACACGGAATCCATAAATGTGGTCATATATTCCATCTCTCAATGTAACATTTTGGAGATTTTTTTTTCTTCTTCAAGGCAATTATTCAGAGACCATCACACTTTTTACCTATGAAAATGGCATAAGACTTACAGTAAAAGTCCACTTCTTTCAACAAACTGTGAAAAATCTGATTCCTATTCTACAGTTCATTTTACAGTGACAAATTATTACAATATAATATCAATAAAAAATAAAATATAATTAAAATATAATAATAAATTATATAAATAATTATATTGTAATTATAATATTATTTTAATTTGTTTAATAAATAATCAAATATAATGTAATGTTATTAATTCATTATATTAGGCCTATTAATAAAAATATAATATTTAATGTAACATACTAGATTATTTATTAATAAATATAAACATATTAAATAAATATAATATAATTTGCCATGTATGTATGACAAATTTCAGACATCAAATACTGATTAGATTATCGGCAAAAATTTAAATGTAATATAGTATATAATATAGTCCAAATATAATAAATGTGTCTTCAGTGTTTCATTCTTTCTTTCCGTATCACATTCACAAATTTCCTTAGATGTCTTTTTCTATAACAATAAATATATCTAAATAATATACAGTATAATAAATAAATACTAAAAATATGTTTAGCGTCTATGACTGTCAAAGGACAAATAACTGTCATGACCATCCAAGCAGCAAATTTGACTGTTTATGAGATCATCCCAGCAGCTGCTCCCCTAACAGTAATATTGGAAATATCTGAAATGATATTTTATGACATCACATTGAGGACAGCTGAATCATAAAGAGGATTCGTCAGTGCAAAATCACATTCCAGAAAGATTCCCTCACTGTGTGAATGCGTTGAATGAACCCAGATGGCCGCACTAAAACTTGTTTACAATGTATGTTCCTTTAAAGATCTTAATTAAACACTGAGAGTTAATCCATCATCAGAGAGGTGCTCGTTTTGAGGGGAGGTGCAACGAACGCCCGCATCTTGGGCCGTTAATGCCATTACACATTGGCTGGTATTCAGTGCCCAGCCTTCAGTGCCCCCATAAGAAACGCAGTAAATTCCCTCAGGCCCTGCAGCTCTTCTGTGAATGCAGTGCTCTGAGAGTCTCTGTTGTGACACTGTCTGCAACACTTCACTCTATTCACTTCCAGCGCAACTCAATTACTGGAAACTGATATTTTTAGTATCTTAAATCACCACAACTGTCATGATGCTATTGACTTCAAAGTGGCTATAAAAATACAGCATTGTTAAGATGGGGATTAAATCATGATTATAGTTGACAGCAACATCAAAGCAATGAAAAGAGTGTACATGTATATGATAAATGCCAATATATTTTCATGTTTTAAGTATTGCAGAAAATGAGCATTTCAGATTAAAAAGCTCTTCGTAAATTTATTGTAAAGCAGGCCTACACGATACTTCTTTAGGCCATATATCATCACTGAGTCAACTATTAAATGTGTAGTAAAATGTTTGAGTGTTTTTAAATAGAAAACATATTTTAACATATATGCCCCATGAGCATATATTTGACTATTGCATGATCCATATAGTGGGTGTTGAGAAGAAAAAAGAAGCAATCTGTGTTTCTTTGTCCACTTTTTTGAGCTTTAATCCATAACAGATATGCCAGTGCTACAGTAAAGACACCAACAGGCTGAAGGTAGTAAATGCCAATACAAGTTCCCACTACGCTAGTATTTCATACAGCTGAATAAATTATGCCATGATAATATACACACATGCTGAACAGAAATATATCAAAGAAAATTACATATGCGCAAAAAGGTAAACAATGAAAGAATAAAGAGCAACTGAGGTTGAAAAGAGATTTGGGAAAAGTGTATCGTCCCGTTGGATAGTGCTTCAAATATCCCAAAGGTAGATTAATCCTTGCAGTAGAAATGAGTGCTACACACTAAAAACATGATTTTTTTTTCTTCACATTTCTTTTTTGTCTTTTTCATTTACTACAAAATATTGTAAGTGTTAAAATGGAAATGTCCTCAGTCTTAAGTTGGCACATGTTCACGTGTTCATGTTTCAGTTATTGTCCTGAATATATATGGCATTTTAGGGCAGACTGGAGCACAGTTTAGTTTCAGTTCATCTTAGCCTCTGAGGTTAAAAACACTGTTGAGAAATGTGGAATAAGGAGCCATTGAGGCAAACATTACATGTAAACACAGAATCCATAAATGTGGTCATATATTCCATCTCTCAATGTAAAATTCTGGAGATTTTTTTCTTCTTCAAGACAATTATTCAGAGACCATCACACTTTTTACCTATGTAAATGGTATAAGACTTACAGGAAAACAAACTCTCAACAAACTGTGAAAAATCGGATTCCCATTCTACAGTTCATTTTACAGTGACCACAGAGACAAATTCATTTCCATGAATAAACAAGTGCTACCAATTTAGTGCATCCTCTGCCAAAACTTCTGAAACATAAATTCACAAATCGCCCTTCGGCTATTCAATGGCTAATATCTGAAATCTGAAATCGTAAGCTAGACTTTCCATGAATAGCAAAGAAGCATATGGGAAAGTATATCAAAAGCCATAGAATGCTAAAATTGGCATTTGCCCATAAGGGCTCATTATAATGGTAATTATAGTGACCACAGATAAGAATTAGCCTGTGTTCATTTAAAAAAAAAAAATACTATAATGAAAACAATGTATTTTTGTCATTTGGTCATCATCATTTCAAAACAGTGTATGTTTTTAAGACAAAATCATCATAAATAACACTGATAACCCTAAAACACTTTCCACCCATATAAAGCAGGTCACAGACTGCTTTTTTGCCCCATATCAAGGCTCCACCAACCCAGATGAAACACATTGACTAGCCCAGGTTTTGTGGAATGTCAGCATCTCTCTGTGTATATCCATCAGAAATGTAATGTTACAAAGCAAGGCCCTGTGGTTAAAATAGAAACAGGAACTAAACATGAGAAAAATACAAATGAAACATGTAAACAAAGAGTAATTACAATAGTAAATGCAACAGCAATAGGAACAACCACATTTATAATAACAAATATAATTATAATACCATTGTTTTCTATAAACAACATGGTCCGAACAGTTTGGAATGGGCAACAGCTGCAGCTGTAGCCTATGTGTGCTAACACTGGATGCTGACGGGCAGGGCTTTAGTGATTTGGGCTCAGACAATTGATGCTCATTTTCCCTCGGTTTCTTTCTGAAGCCCTGAAAGGGTCTCTTTGTTGTGAAAGAGAGAAAGGATCGGGATGAGTAAGGAGATGTGGCACAATAGTGTCTGTTTTTATGTGGAATGGCTTTTGTATTCAAACTCCAATACTTACAAAAACTAATAAAGCCCCTAATTTTCTAACTCATTCACTCCTAGTCAGATGGACCACATGTTGGTGCTGCAGAAAGAACGGAGGGATGCTGGTGAAACAGATGAGTGGATGTTCAGTTCGAAATGCATCAATACGCCTGTCCCGTCTCCACCTGTAGCAGTCCGAGCACAGCTGAGTGCTCGCCGAGCTTCATCCTTCTCTGTGTGGACAAGCTCACATTCTTAGCCAGGTAATCCACCGCAGCTACACACAAAGAAGAAAATAATTCATTCATTTCTCAGTGATATGAAAATAATATGCAACAGTGCCAGTTTTGCCTGGATCTGTGAAGTACATGCACTTCATACAGACAGTTACTTGAACACACCAGTTCAACAGTAAATATGTTAACATAACATTTGTAATAATATAGTATATTGTTTGGCGTAATTTGTCTAAAATTATAATATTTTTGTTATATTATAGATTATATATGTATATGTATATATATATATATATATATATATATATATATATATTTTACATATATACATATATATACACACACACACACACACACATATGTATATGTTATATATGTATATATGTTATCTCTCTGTGTATATCCATCAGAAATGCTACAAAGCAAGGCCTTGTAGTTAATGAGCTAAACATAAACTAAACATGAGCAAAATAAAATGAAACATGTAAACAAGGAGTAATCGTAATTGCAAATAGGAACAACCACATTTATAATAACAAACATAATTATAAAACCATCTTTTTTCTAAAAAAAAAAACTGATTGGCATAATCGGTCTAAAATTATTATAGTTTTATCATACATAAAGTACATGAGTTCATACAGACAATTAAATACATGTGTTCTTTTTTTTCGCCACTTAAAATAAAAAAGGTCTTAGTGGTGTAACAGACTGGTCTCAATAAAAGAAAGAAAGAAAAATGCCATATGGCATAATCTATCTAAAATTAATATCTAAATATACTGTTATAGCTTTGTAAATTTAAGCAATAAAAAAATTAAGTATTATCAATATTAAAAAAAAAAAAACTTTGTCAGCCTATTGAAATTAGTGTGGTATAACTAAAATATTTTTTGTTTGTTTGTTTTAAGTAGATATATTTATTTTCTATATATATTAACTTTTCACCTTAATTTAAAAAAAATAATGGTTAAGTTCTGGAAAATTTGTACTTCAGGGTTACACCACTTGACAGTTTTTTAGAGCCTTTAAATCTGAATTAAAATGAAAAAATTAAGTATGAATGTATGAAATATGTAACAAAAAATGTATGAAATAAACATGAATACAAAGTATATTTCTACATTTTCATCTTGGACATCTTATTTGTAATTGATCCATATAAGCAATTTTTTTGAAAATGATGAAATATTTTATTACTTTTAACTTAACGATTATACCACTTGATGTTTTATAGTCTTTGAATCAAAATAAACAAAAAACTTTTTTTTTTTTAATGTATAAAAACCAAAATGCATACAAAGGTGACTTTTCCTTATTTGTCATTGATCCGTATAAGCATACTACTTTGGTTTTAGTTTTGGGTTGAGTTTCAGAGCAGACAGTTCACATCACTGTGAGCTTTCACAAACACACTGCTGATTCCAGAGTCACAGAGCACCTGTTCCCCACTGTCACTCACTCCTGTCATAGCGAGTATTCCTCAGCACATTCCTCATTATGTCTTTCATCCTCTTCTCAAAATTCCACACTTCCCATCATATAACATTATGTTGTGCCACACCAATCTATTCCATACATCCATCTTCCTAAAAAAGCCTCCCAAATTGGCATGAACAAGATTTAAATAAATAAATACAGGCCTTTTTACTACAAGTTCTTTTGAACACAATCAGTTGGGGAAGAAAAGTTGAAGCTAAAACTTTTTCAGCTCTACTGAGTAGATTTAGATAATAAGTCCACTCGATTTTCTACGCCTGAGAAAACTGTTACTGTTGATCGAGATATGTATCTGTACATCTGCGCGAAATGCAATAGAGAGAGAGTAGAGAGACGGCAGAAAGAGTAGCGAGATTCCCACCAGATAGGTGTAGCACACAAAACGGTGTGACTAACACAGCACCTGAGGGCACGGCTCGCATTGGATTGATCTGGAGTCTGGCTTCACTGGGAGATCTTTATCAGGAGCACGTGTCGACTCTATCCCGCGGGCTGATCCAGGGTCAGAGGGCACCTCGAGTCCCGCTCACAACCCAGGACCTCAACATTGATTTGCCTCCCTTCTCACACTGTTTCAATTTAAATACATGCGCTAAAGACATTAAGGACATTTGATTGGTGGAAAAAGACAGCGAATCGCATTTGGGGTTGCGAGGACAAACCAAGGACAGGACAGAAGTGGTGCAGCGCAAAAAACTGGGGAAGCTCCAATTAACCCCTCTAGCCACAGAAAAGGCCTCTCTCACTGAGTCCAACTGGAATTGGTTTACTTATTAAGTTAGCACAGCGCTAGCTGTAACCTTCAGGTAATTATTTGCATGGACGTTTCCCACCCCCATCCTCAAAGCTGAAATGCAAAAAATGGAAGTGAAAACAGTCAAGCGGAGGAGGTTAAACCTGAGGGCTTTGCATTTCGAAATTGACAGGACTGGGTTTGCGCTACTGGAGTGTTTTTGGATTTGGCATTGCGACCACAGCCACTCCTTTTCCGACAAGCGATAAACACAGTGATCATTTGATCAAAACGTCAACAGTAATGACAAAACGCATCATGACAGAGACGTCTACGATTAATGGATATAAAAAAGGCGAGCATTAGCGCGCTGGCATTAGCTGCTGGCATGTCAAGAGCCTCTGATGTTTTTTGGTCGGAGGCCCTTTGATTACCCCAGTCGAGGAGGTGTTATTTGAACCTCTCCTTCCTTTATTCATCATTAGCAGAAGTGTTGAGGCGGGGCAGAGCGAGGGTGCGCGCGGATGGTGCCAGACATCTGTCAGTGTGACAGTAAGCGCCGCACGTTAGCGTCTGTAAGCAAAAGCAAAAAAGGAAGCTGTCAGGGAACCGCGGTACGTACGGTAGCAGCCGCATACCTGTGGGTGGGCTAGCTGTCTGTACAGGAGACACTGGTGCTGACAGCTAGCAGAGAGAGTAATCACAGCTCAGTTAACCTCTCTCCCTCAGGAAGCCTTTCTCTCCTGTCAGCCCCGTTTACTCCTTAAATCCCCCTCAGACCGAATCTCTGCCTTCCCTAAGAGGAGCAGCGAATCTGCTCTCTGACACTCACGGTCACAACCAACACACGCACCTCTACAAAGTGCACCCTTAAGCTGTCTCCCGAATTTCAATGAAATATTAGACAGGTGATTTTGCACCAAGGGGAGTACTTAAAAGAAATAGTTCCCTCAAACGTTAGGATTCGGTACTAAACTCAACTAAAATAACGGAATGTAAATTATCTGAATTGTAAATCATTTAATGAATAACTAGGTACTCGTTTCAATATGATAGAAAGCGATGCCACAAAAGTATCATAAAAGTGGTAAATGGGATATTTCTGTGTAATTGTTTGAGAAATTTACTAGCAATTTCTAAATAAAAATTTAGTCCTGGCTTTACACTCTTAAAAATAAAGGTGCTTCACGATGCCATATAAGAACCTTTTTTGTCTAAATGGTTTCATAAAGAACCTTTAACATCAGTAGAACCTTTCTGTTTCACAAAAGTATCTTTGTGGATTATAAAAATGTAAGAAAGAGATGGTTCTTTAAAGAACCTTGGCTGAATGCTTCTTTGTGGAACCAAAAATGGTTCTTCTATGGCACCGCTGTGAAGAACCTTTTAAGCACCTTTATTTTTAGGAGTGTAACTACCATGTACTTACATAAAAAAATAAGTACAATTTACTTATTGTGTCCATACTGTATTGTAAAACACTTTTGCTGCTATTGAGGCGGGTAATGTTAGGGACAGGTTGATGGTATTGGTAGGCATAAGGGTGGGTTAAGGTGTAAGGGATGGGTCAACAATGTAATTATGAATGTAATTACAAAAAATAATTACAGATGTAATTACATGCAGGTATTTTCCAAAATATAAGTACAATGTAAAAACATATATGTACACAATAAATGCATTGTATATAAATTGATTCATTTAAATGTAAGTACATAGTAGTTAAGTCTGCTTAATATAAAGTGGGACCCAAATGATTCAGGTCAGTTTTGTGTACTAGCTCATTTGATTCATTTGATAGATCTGTTATAGAGAATCCATGAGAAAAATGTATAGATTTCGGTCTGTTTCTCGCACAAAGCTATCATATGGCTTGAAAATATGGGATGTAGTGCATTATAGTGCACAAGTTGTAAAGAGATCTTCATTACATGGAGGAAAAAACGTTCAGGATATTCAACTAAAAATTCTTCTTTTGCATTCCATAGAAGAACAAAAGTCATATGGTTTATAAAAACAGAGGGATGAAGTGGATGATATACATGACCTTTTTAAATGAACTACTTTTTAAGAAGGTCCTGGTTCTTGAATTAACATCAACAGCAGTTGTTGAGGGAACAAATTAAATAAGAAATGTCAGTTTAACTGTTTTAGCTTATCTTAAACTTTTTTTTTTTTGTCTTATTTTAAATCATTTTAAGTCATCTTGAGGTCCTCTTGGAAGAAGTTTGCTGTGGCCCCCTGGTTGAGAACCACTGCAGTATAATGTTAAAAATAAATTACTATTAGGGGTTAAAAGTCACACATTTCAGGTTTGGTGTAAATGAAAGGGTTACATTTTTAAATTTACTCATTTAAGCTGCTTTTATCTAAAGGGACTTATGTGCAACTTGAGTCTGATGGGTTTGTCGGAGTAAATGCAACAAAAAAAGTAATACATTTTTACTATAAGTAAAGAGAAGAGAGGCACTTACTCTGGCCGTACTGACTGTACTGGTAGCCCGCAGTGACGGGGTCCACGCTGTAGCTGGTGGTGCTGTACGTAGGGGGGCAGTAGGACTGGGAGGAGGGCAGGCTGTCAGCAGTCTTGATAGGCTCAGAGCGATGGCTGCAGCTGGCTGAGATGGGGTTGGAGGCCTCCAGGCCACTGTGCAGGGGGGAGATGGAAAACTCATGCTGGGGCTGAGGGGCCACAGCACTAGGGTTGCTGAGGATGCTCATCACCTGGTGGGTAGAAAGGAGCGAGAGTCAGGATCAGCAAAAAGATATGGAAACCACTTTATCATAGGCAGTAAATCGGTTTTTCTCAATTCATTGTTGGTCACTGCATGTCACACGAAGTTCAAGGCCTCATCCTTGATAAGGGTTAAATATCTTCACAACGACCCCTTTCCTGCATCCCAAGGGAGCATTTACTAGGCTGAAAACAGTGTCAGGGTAAATAACAGGCACAGCGCAGAGCCGGGTGGTAGAGAGGGTGTTCAGAGAGTGCCAGGGTTGTCTGTCCTGAGGCTTTTCTTTATAACAAGCTCCCAGGGAGAATTTAATCTGGAGCCTTCAGCCATCCCAGAGTCTCAACCCTCATGAATGATTAAAATAATAAACACTCATATTAGATGCCCCCAGAGATTGAAAGATTAGACACTCTACAAGGTCTGTCCTTGTTTTGTGTAATATTGTTTACAGCAAATGTAACCCAGTAAACTCTGGAAAATAATAATAAAAATTACAATATTTTAATATATACATTACTGGTAAAAAAATGTTTGGAATCATTATGATTTTATTGAAAGAAGTCTCTTATGCTCACCAAGGCTGTATTTATTTGATTAAAAGTAAAGTGAAAGTGACGTACAGCCAAGTATGGTGACCCATACTCAGAATTCACGCTCTGCATTTAACCCATCCAAAGTGCACACACACAGCAGTGAACACACATACACTGGGAACACACACCTGGAGCAGTGGGCAGCCATTTATGTAGGCTTACTTGGCATACTTTTCATGTTAATATGTGCTAAAATGTAATTTATTGTCAGAATCCATTACTCGGGTCTTCAGTGTCACATAATCCTTCAGAAATCAGTCTAATTTGCTGATCTGCTGATTTTTTGAATTTGCTGATCAATGTTGAAGACAGATGTACTGCTTAATGATGCACAATAAAATATTCAGTTTACAAATATTACTCAATGTTTCTGCACCCTTCACATTTTATCTAAAGTAAAAATAAAAAAATAAAACCTAATTATAACGCAATAATTTAAAATATTCTATTGATTTTTTCAGTTATTTTCATAGAAATCTGCACATAAAGCCATCTGTACACAAAGTCATGGTGTCATGCTGATTACCACAGAAAGCAAAAAATAAATGAATAAAATTAAATATATTATTTACATATATGTATACACATATATACCTATTAACAACAACAAAAAAAGACTATTAATAATAACTGAACCATTGTATAAGTGATAGGTTAAAGTCAGAGTCATTCAACCCTGTTTCAAAACCAGTGTGAAGCAACCGGATAGAAGGGGTGGAGGCAGAGTAAAAAAAAAGTGTGTGTGAAAGGAGAAAAAGAGGGTCAGAGACGCTGTACGCAGAGGTTTCTCTGCCTGCCACATGCTCCTCAACTGCAGACTGAAACAAAGCATCCTCCTGAACATCAGGTTCACGTTGTGGCTCGCTATGCCCCGCTGCCCTTTGGCCGTCTCAGGACCCAACCTGCTAAACCAATTAGCCCATCATAGAGCTGCTGCGAGCAAAATCAAGCCCACCTGCACCACTCAAAATAACATCCATGGGCTATTTGTTGAAGTCTGATACAACCCAGGAGATGACAGAGGACTTCAGAATGATCAGCTACACGTATGGAAATAAATCAACGTACAACAAGGCATCGGCCCACCAGTGTGCATACATTCTCAGATGCATGGCCTAAACAGATAAGTGAATTTAGACTTATATCCTCCCGAAGCTTCCAGGAAAATATGCAGCACTTAAAACATATTAAATACATAAAAGGCCACTTGAAATGAAGCATATTGGAGTATACGAGTGCGGAAAGTCCCTCTTCTCATGTGATATATGATATGAGCAGGCCAGGCATACTTCCTGTGATGAAGGTGGCGGAGAGAGAGAGGGAAATGTGTTAATTAATGGGGCAGCACACAGTGGGCTGTCACGCTGCTGAGCGCTGGTGTATGACCCTGGACACGGGGCGATGGGTCAGGGGCAAACCGCCTGCCCGACAGGGGACTGAATGGGCAGCTGGAGGGGAGACAGATTTAACAGGCGCTTAATTGAGGTCTGATTATATTCAGCTCTAGCCGTTAAATGAAATGCCCCTCACAGGACTGTATTCAACACTATTGTGTTGAATGCATGGTATATTAATATTCAAATTCATCTGTTTACTCTGTGCACATTATTGATCTTATGGTGAACATTTCACCTGTGCATATATTTCATTTAAAAAAAATGTTTGACCTCATAATTCTGATGATGTATGTCAGACTTCTCCAATTACTTTGTTTGTATAAACCCCGCCCCTTTCTTACAATACACTGCAAGCTGCCATTCAGATTTGCCTCCATCCAATCAACAACTGACGGATAGACCAATTCATTGCCTTAGATTTTGTCTTTTTAAGAATCCTTTTTACTTGGATATATGACACAATAGGGAAATGTCGCTATTTCCATTTAATCATGACTTTAAATAGCAAAATATTAAAGATGTTAGACAACATATTGAAATGACATTAAGTCATGAGACAAACAATGATGTCTGACCTGCACCATGTGCAGCATATATTCACAATACACATTGTTTCAAAGCAGCTGTATCGAAAATGCTTGTTTTAATGTTACATTTGGGAAGAATTTTATTATTAGCCACAGATGAGTGTATCAAAGTAATGTCCATATGGCAGTAATAAAATACAAGTTATGGTTAGTTAACATTATGTATTCAGTTAAGCAGACAAAACAAATGTGTTAGGCAGCAATGGTAATGATTACAGTATAAGGGTAGTTTTACAACGTAAGGATATTATTTAACAGTTTTGTATGTCGATCCAAAGTTAGCATCACCTGAAGTCTTTGCAGGATTTGATAGATATGCATATTGTCTCAAATTTCATTGTTCATCACAACAAAAAGCCATTATATGACTTTGGAAGACTTAGCCATACTCACCTTTTTGTGCTTGAAAAATGACAAAAATGGCATAAAAGCACCACGAAGGTGCCCATATGACACATAGGCAATATATTCCAAATTCCTTTTGATGTCATATAGTAGCTTTTATACTGCAAAATTTAATGTCCACATGACTGTGATCAGTACATGAACAAATGTAGTCACTATAGTAAAGCATAGCACGAAGATTCGTGGAAAATAACAGCAAATGGGTTTTATAACACATAAGAATGAGTAAATAGAGTAAATAATGATTTTTTTTGTGTGAAATACTCTTTTAAAGTTTTGATTTCTGTTGATTAATCCATTTAAACTAGGAATAACAAGAATTTCCAACAAACCACAATGAAGTCATGAAATTCTGTAATCCTCTGTATTCCCCAAATGCTGACGTTTCACTGTAATATGAGGTAATTTGAGCTAATAGTAAAGCTTGAGCCTATGTAAGTTCAGCATCTCCCCAGGAGTGGCGTTTTAATCAGATGAGCGGGGGACGCCAACACAAGGGGTGTCAGCCCAGAATGTGGGCAGAGAGCGCTGGGTGCCTGACACCTCCATTCAGCCCTGCGCTTAAGCAGCCTGTAGCCTGGGTGATGCCATTATTGTGCTGGAAGACAAATTATTCAAATCTTCAAATTTAGCATAACCTTATTGACATCAATTAAAGTGGCAAACGGAGAATATTCCAGCATGGTGAGAGGTAGAGCCTGGCTTTTTATCATGAGAGGCAGCACGTGGTGAGGCTATTGTCAGCTCAATCCTCTCGCCGCACAGTGCACCACGGAGAGAGGCCTGCCTTAAACCGCAGCACCCAGCCAGCTGTAATTAGGACATTCAACTTAAAGTGCACATGGAGCCACAACACAAACACAACAAACAGCAGGACGGCCTGTGAACTCTTTACATGGGCTACTGCACTCACAGTGGGACAACCGCAAAACAGAAGGGGCAGAAACGTCAAAGTCTGGCTCTGTTTTAGAAAGGGCTCACATATCACAAATCAAAATTGTTTTTAAGAAAACAGAAGACAGTTTTCTTAAGAGACTATATTAGTGTGAACGTTTCAGGATAAATGCAAGTTAAATGATTAGTATAGAAAAAAAAACACTGTTACTCAGTTTGTAAATACATTTTAAAAAATGCGGAAAAAATAAAATTGGAGAAATAAATAATAAAATGAAATAATGTTCTAGAATAAATAAAGGTAAAATGATTAGCATAGAAAATAACATTGGCACTCATTTTGTAAATAAAAATAAAATAAAAATAAGTTGAATGATTAGTATAGAAAATAACACTGTTACTCAGTTTGTAAATACATAAAAAAAAATTCAAATACTTTTTTAAAAACAAAATTGGGAAAAAAATCTAATTGGAAAAATAAATAATAAAATGAAATTATGTTCTAGAATAAATAAAGGTTAAATGATTAGCATAACATTGTCAATAAGTTTGTACAAAAAATAAATAAATAAAATAAAACATGATAAAATGTAATAAATAAAATAGGAGAAAATAAAATTAAAATAAAAAGGGGAAGGGTAACGGAATTTAATAAATGCATTCAAAGTATAAGGGTTAAATATGCAAAATATGGTTTGCAGAAAAGGTTCCTACATCACTACATTTTGTTAGAATTTTCAAATTGTGTACATAAACTTTTAGTATAAGCCAGAGATTCTGTTAAAGGGCAAAATATATAAACTCGGATAACCTTGCCTGCAGTTAGATGCCAAGACTACAACCGAGTAGAGTCGACAGCCCAGTCGGATGCAGACTTGTAATCTATTATTTCCTTCCATACTACCATTGCGAAGTAAAAATCAATATTCTTTCCACATGTGTAACCTTTTTGTATCTGATACGGCTGGTGGGAGGAAACTGGAATATTTGCCAATCAATCTGGCTGACAAACAACATCCCCAGGCAGTGCGACTCTCCAGGCCCACAAACACCAGAGGACAAATCCAGGCCGACCCACACCAGCACACAGTGCGAACACCCCGGCTGAGACACACTTAACTTTCTTGAGCCCTTTCAAAGTAACTCCCCACCCCCACAGCCCTCACCCCCCACCCCAGCCCAACTATTTCCTCTTTCTCTCTCTCTCTCTTTCATTCTGTGAAGCATCCCCCCAGTAGCTAGGCTTTCATTTGTTGTTGGTCTGTGTGAGAGCTGCTAGTGCAGATAATGCCAGGCAGGATCCAGTTTAAAGGACATAGCTGCAGGCGTTTCGCTCCTCTCCCTCTCTCGCTCCTTTTCACTTTCTGTCTCCCGACAGATAGATTACTTTATAAATAATAATAAAAAGTAATTAATTCTCTCAACTTCAGAGCCCTCTAGCCTGCAGCAGTGTAAATGTAAAACTGGAAATTGATACAATGTGCATCCTTTCAGATAAACAAACAGCGCAGTGGCAATAAAAAGGAAAGCTTTTCACACTACCATAATTTCCTTAACTGTCAAATTATATTTTTTGTCTGAGTAAATGTTTGACGTGACTTGGTTCTTTGTTGGATTTTTTTTCTTGTCGAAATGGAACGAGGCTCATGCTTAACTGGAACAAAACTGAAATGCGATGACAGGGAAAAAACAACAGGATAATAAAACAAAAAAACAACAAAAAAACAACAAAAAAGAAGACTTAATAACACCACTACTCTTTATTAATAATGTGATGTATCAATAATAACTAAATCACGGTACAATCTTTTGTCATTTGGTGGGCGGGAGGCCAATTAAAGCAGCAGTTTTAGGACTTGCTAGAGAAATAGTACAAATTTAGAGGTTACAGGATTGTTTATTGTCAACCCCATGTCCCAGTGGTCACTACAGGCTTTGATATAAATTTGATATAACTCAACAACAACAGTATTAAAATATACAATTTGTTTTTAAACATTTATAACAACTTCAAAAAATAATTTGTAAGATGTACAATAACCTTCAACATTTCACATTTGATTCAGTGTTACTTGCCATTTCTTTGTAATTATTTGTGAAAGTGAATAGCAATTTGTCAGTAAAAATAGTTTCAAAGTAAATCCCACACCATTTTTGTAACAACGGATGACTACAAATATTAATAAAGATATTAATAATAGTAATAATAATATTAATCAAACAATTAAATAATAATTATAATCAGTCTATACATTTTATTATATATTTTACTAATATAAAGCCTATATAATATATATTACATGTTTAAAATATAAAATATAACAATAATTTAATATATGTAAATTTATCGGGGTTTTTTTTCTATTATAAGGAAACTGTTTCTTTGTAATTATTTGTGAATGTTTTTAGAAATTTCTCAGCAAAAATAGTTTTAAAGCAAATCCCACACCATTTTTGTTAAAATGATTGACTACAAATATTAATAAAAATAAAATATAATAAGAATATTAATCAAACCAATTAAATAATCAATAATTATAACCAGTCTATACATTTTATTATATATTACACTAATATAAAGCATATATATAATATTACATGAGTAAAATATAATAATATAACAATAATATATGTAAATTCATCAGTTTTTCTATTTTTACAGACAAAGGAAGCTGTTTTCTCATGCTGCCAAGTTTTTATGTCAATAGATTTTAAGTTGTATTTAAACCAAAATACACTCTTAAGAACAACAAGTGTTCTGCTGTAGGTTTAACTGTAGGTGAATCCCCTGTAGAGAGCTATTATAGCATAAAAAGACACTCAAAAAAGACAGTCCCTGACAATACAGACCAAAATCTGGCCTGTCCACCTGCTCTAAAAGAGAGAGAGAGAGAGAGCGAGCGAGCGAGAGCAGTAGGACAAATGTGGGTGGAGACTTAAGGAGGACAGTGTGTGTCTGTGGGCCAGCTAACTCACACACACAAAATCTCTCTTTTACGCACATCCACACTCAGCTTAATCTGTCCAAGACTGGATTTGCTGGTGTGTAAGAGAGCCGCTCTCGTTTCACTGGAATATACACAAGCATGTTGGGAAAATGTCACCTGTGCAGGGAGCTGGAATTACAAGGGTTGATGTCATAAGGCTATCTGCACAGCTAAAGGTTACATGTCCTACCCTCAGACCTCCAGTCCTAATATCATACTTACAGAGATCAGCTGCAGTAAATGAACTGAGTTAAGGGGGATAGATGCGGTGTGAATACATTGCATACATAAAAAAGACAATGCTTCCAAAAAACGATATTGGATTTGGGGATTAGCAAACAGAGCACAATGTTCTCTTGAGTGACATGAGTATAAAAACACTCACCGACTTCAGCATTACATTTCAGGGGCAATATCTGATGCAATGCAGCCGTAATTAAAGAAGCGCTGCCATTCTTTGTCGGAAAGTCGCTTTTCAGAGAGAAGCCATAATCCTCAAACACCCCAACACCCACAATGCCAGAATCAACTAGCGAACAATGTCAAGAGGCAAGATAGCAAACAGGAAAACACAGAAATGGAAATGTGGACATTTGAGCGTGGTAGTTCTAGAATGCAGTGCTGAGTGATGTAATTCCACACAGATCTGGGCAATACAACTATGACTCATGCTGAGATGCTCATTAGTTCAAAATAAAGTGTGTCTTTGTACACCACAAGTGACAACATACACAAGTGCAACAAGAATTTAATATAAATAATTAAAAATAATACACAAAATACAAATAATTAATAATAACAATAATTAATATAAAATAATAGTATTATTTGTTATAATTTATTATTAATAATAACAACAATACTTTCAATTTACTCCATCCCCAAATTCACACAATTTTTTTAAATAATATAAAAAAAAATAAATTACAATAATAAAAACAACATTATTACAATTAAAAATAACCATTTCAATATAACCACACCCCAAATTCACACATGATCCATCATAAATCATCATAAAAAACCAATAATTGTCACATGATTCCTCAGAAATCATTATAATTTGCCAATTTGTTCATCATGAAAATTTAATTTTGTGCAACTTAATAATTTTATGGAAACCGGGTTACATTTTTTCAGGGTTTCAGGGCTTTGATGAATAGAAAGTTCACAAGAACATTATTTAATTGAAATACATTTTGTAATAATGTAAATAATGTAATGCACCTTTACTGTACTTTTGATCAGTTTAATGTGAAAACTATTTCTTTAAAAAAAGTAAAAAGAAATCTTACTGACCCCAAATTTTGCAGTTTGTAGTTCCAGAAATTACACCATACATGAACTATTATAAAATTCTCTCTTCTGTGATATTCTTCAATATAAAGCCTCAACATTAAAAGTGCAAGGGGTTAATCATGCAATATAAATTAATTTCCATATATCATCACCTATTAGCTAGTAGCTACACTAGAAAAGACACTATGAGTCTATCAAGCAAACAGTACATGAACACACACAGGAGAACCAGACCATCATGGCATCAGTGCAGTCGCCTTGAAAGGTGACAAAACATGACCCCCACCCGAGAGACAAAATGGCTATTTTTGAAATAAACACTATTGCATAAAATCAATTAGTGGTTTTGTCACGGCTGGAGCCAGAGGTGGGTAATTAGAAGACCCGTCTGTTTACGGCGAGACCTTCGTGGGATCTCTCTCTCCCCTAGTGGCAGGGAGCAGATGACATAGATGATTTCCTCTCCTGCCTCGATGTCACTGCGCTAATTGGCCACAGCACATTAATTGAAAGTGAAAAGAAGAGTGGGCCAGAAGCGGGGAGGGTAGGGGGGTGGGTGTTTGACTGTGAGAGGGGATGGCACAGACTGCCATATAGGGTGGAAGCGGAGGCTGAGGTGGCTGGGGAGTCTTTAATTGTTTCAAATTAGGCATGTGATTGACAGTGACAGAAAGTGGGCATTGACAAGCTGGGCCCAGATGAGAGCGATTAGCGTGCAACCAGACAAGCTGTCACTTCTCGCAACATGTTATCTGTAGGAAATATTCTGCATATGGCTCTTTTAACCCTGTATAGTAACACAGGGCTCTGATAATGCATGATGGGAATCAATGTGCTGAGTGAAAGAGAAAAATCTCTTACACTAAAAAAAAACAATACAAAAATCTTACATATAGAATAGCTGAAAGCTATATAACTTTTGTACAATTTTTGTACAATTATAACCCCATAACAAATTGTTCTACACATATTTTTTTTTTTAAAACTAATATTTTTATACATTTCACATTTAATTCAGTATGATACTTGCCATTTCTTTGATAGCATGTCAAAGAAATGGTTGAAAATGTGTACACATCATCTACCTAAATATTTCTAAATATTGAATATTTTACACAAATCATAAAAAAAAATTACAAGTAAGCTCTGTACATTATATCATGGCAAAGTACAGAGCACACACCCAAATCAGCACAGAAAATTACAAGTAAGCTCTGTACATTATATCATGGCAAAGTACAGAGCACATATATAATAAATATTTAAAAATTGCTTAAAACATTTATTTAACAAAAGCTAATTTAGCAAAAAATAAATAAAAAACAAAAACAAACTACAAAAAAAAAAAAAAAAATACAAACTACAAAATATAAAAAATACTAAAATAAATAGCCTTTTTTATTAATATCATTTTTTTAATCTAGTAAACAAATGGATGGATGGATGGATGGATGGATGGATAGTCTTTTTCCATCTATATTTACATATAAATAAAGCCTTGTCTGCTTCGCTGCCCAGTGTCACTACAGTCTATGACACTTTGTTTTTATCTTCAAAAATCGCTTCTTAAAACATTTTTTTTCTAGAAACATCTTGCATTGCAATCACTGCTAGTCTGCTCTAGTGTAATACAGACAAGGCTTTTCAGTACAACTGGACCCTAAATGTCCTAAAGTGCTACAAGGCCTGGAGTTAACCAAAGGTTAATGCATCCTATTGAGCTGATATAGGAAAAAGTGTGAGGTGCAGTCTGATTATTTTATTCAGTGTTTGCGGATATGTGAGATAGATTCAGTCACAAGGAAAAAAACATCCCCCTCTGACCCCTCATCCCACCCGCCGGTCTTTTCACGCCTGGCGCTGCCGCCGCCTCCGCTTCTGCCAAATTAAACGTCTGCTTTAAATGATTTCACAAGGAGCGGCTCGGCAGCAGCTAACGCCGTCCAAGAATAATGCAAGGTGGAGAGCTGGCGTGGGAGGTGGGAGGAGGGGGGTGTTTGTTTGCTAAAAACAGCAGGGAGCAGGCCTAGTGAAGAATGTCAAGTCAAATTGTTCTTGACAGTGTTAATATCTGCACTTCATAGGGATAATTACATGTAAATAAATAGTGAAATAGCTCTCAGCTGGAGTATAACAGGACAGATAATGTCAGCCAGCTTCAGACACCAGCACAAACCAGCACTAATGAGCATTAAGTAAGCATAAAAGAAGGAGAATACAGAGAAGATACAGAGGAGGAAAACCTCCAAGATGTTGTAAAACCACATCACAGAAACTGGAAAACTACTGTAGCTTTACATACAAAATCCAAAACAATGAGACAAGCTTACAAAAGTCTGTCATAAACTGTGGAGGGGGCAGGCAGGGTGATTGGCAGTTGTAGTTTTGCGAGGCTGTAGTATTAATCATAACTTCACACCTGTCACACTGGCATCTGGAACTAACAGGAAGCACGTGCACAAAGAACCCCCCCCCCAACCCTTGGTGTTTTCAGCAGGTTAATAATTATTGGAAGTTTTGCTGTTCATACTCAGTGACCCTGTATACTCACTCACAATAAAAAAAAAAAAACACACAATAAAAAAAAATTTACTATGCTTATACATTTTTTAAGAAAAATACTCAATTTAGGAAAAAAATAGATATTTACTATGCTTATACATTTTTTAAGAATAAAACAAATGAATAGCATAATTCATACTTTAAATCAGTACAAGCTGTCATTATAGTTACATTTTAAAATAAAATTCAAATTAAAAATAAAATAATATAAAATGCTCACTTTAGTAAAAAAAATACATATTTACTACTACTAAATATTGTAGAAAATTAATTTTCTGTAAAGATGGTTTGCAACGATTTGTATCGTAAAAAGCGCTATACAAATAAACTTGAATTGAATTGAATACTATGCTTTTACATTTTTTAATCAGAATAAAACTAATGATTAGCATAATCCATACTGTAAAACCATACAACCTGTCATAATAGTTACATTTTAAAATAAAATAAAATTAATATAAAATATAAAAAATATTCAATATAAAAAGAGAATAAATATAAAAATGAATTATAAATATAAATTTAAATAAGTATAAACATTCTAATATACAATATAACATAATCTTACATAATCTTGTAAAGAGTAAATATAAAATAAATAAATACAAAAATGAATTATAAATATAAATTTAAATAAGTATAAACATTCTAATATACAATATAACATAATCTTACATAATCTTGTAAAGAGTAAATATAAAATGCACTAGGCCTAAATATAAATGTTTTATAATAAAATATAAGTGTCAATAAATATAAAAATCTAAGAAAATAAATAAAAAAAACATTATGAAAATACATATAAAGTCTCCTAAGACAATAAATACAAATATATAGATGAAAATAAAATAATAGTAAAATAAAATAATAGAGAATAAAAGTCTCCTTAATAAGTAAATATAAAATGTAGGTAAAAATATGAATGTATTGTTATAATAAAATATAAATGTCAATGAATATAAAAATCATCTAGCAATAAATAACAATAAATATAAATGTTAATAAATACAATAATCTTCTTAAAAAAGTGAATGTATATATATAAAGACATAATTGAAACTCTACTGCTAAGATATACAGCAATTTTCTATTTCCAGCAACTCCTTGTTTAGAAACATGTAACCACTAAGACACAACTATGTCTGTTTAATCAAAACAAACTGAATAATAGACTTCAGTAATGCTTTATGAAAATAATAGCTATACAAATGTACGTTCATATTGTTAAAGCACTTTTTATAGTGCTTCAAATAAATATTTGAGGACTGCCTCGTTCATCGTAAGAGAATAAGATTATAGCTTATGGAATCCATCTAATGGAAACAAATATACAATATGCATGAACACATGCAAACGGGTATTTAGGCTATTGTAAATGCTGAGGTAATATTAATAAGTAATAGTATTTTTCAATTTAACAGTTCATTCTCCTGCAGTTCAGCTACAATGCAGTGAGTGTGCTGGTCTCGCTTAAATACTCATCTCCTCGGCTGCCTCTGTGAGATAAATGTAAATCACATTCTCTTATATCCCTTATTTATCAGGAAGCAACAGCTCGTTTTCACACACAAGCACTCTTGAATTTAAATTGTGCTTATTGTCTGCTGCAGCCTTTCATCTATGTAAGAGAATAAGAAGAGAAAATAGAGTAAGAGAGTGAAACAGAACAGAGATGCTATAAATGAAGAGCAGAAAGAGTGAAATGAATATAGAGGCTGAGAAATGAGAATGTGTGGACTCTACTAGACACCATATTTAATTTTTGATGTATGAAAAATAGACAAAACAAGGAATAGACAGCAAAATTAAAAAAATATTAAATCCTCATTTTCAAAAAAAAAAAAAAATATGTGTTGCATTTACCCTGATTAAGGTCTTTGCTTCTCTCGAAAAAAATCACCAGATGTGGAGTTGTGGAGATCATAATTAAACCATTTTTAATATCTTTCTGTCTTTCCACACATACGGTTATATGACAGACCCTCTATTTTCAGTCTAGAGCCACTGGAGATGTTGAATGTGAAATTTACATATGTATTTGAGTGACCTGAGAAACCTACTATGTTTCATTAACACACGCACAAGACTTCAATTTCTTTCAGCTTGTGCTAGAGAGGGGGGTGGGGGTGGGGGGTAGAAAGTGAGAGAGAAACCAAATAAATTCATGCAGAAAACATTCTGCCAGTGGATATGATTTAAATTCCCCTGATTTTCTTGGCAGCTTCTGAGCAGGTCTCATCTTTTTTTTTTTAAAGCCTCTTACTTTTTAACTCTTGCCAAATTGAAACAGCATCTGTATTTAAGACGGGTTCTAATTAACAAGTATTTCTCCTCTGCTCTCGGAGCACGGGGGTGATGTAAATATGCATGTATTTAGTCTTTTGATTTGTTGATGGTGACACATGCCAGCTGACTCCGTGCCCAGCGAGCAGCTTAATACCGCACTGGTAATAATAGCAGAGACGGCACATAGATTCTCTCATTGACATTCAGGTGCACAATGTCTTGTCAAAAATCTCCAAAAAAAAAAAAGAAGTGAACCAAAACTCAATCATCTTCTTTTTCTCTCTCTCTCTTTCTCACCCCCTCTCTCTCATATAATATTTTTTTTCTTTTTTGGCAACCCCTGTGCAGGCTTCTTAAATATAATTCATCCAGTTTAAAGTGGCTGCTGTGCTAATGGAGGAGAGGAGAGAGGTTGGAGTCCCCCTCCCTTATCTCTAGCAGACAGTTGTCAGGAATCACTGGTGAGGCCTGAGTTTTGCGCGTGGCTCAGGCAGGGAGGCCTGGGGATACGGATCAAAGGGAGTGCTGGTGAGCACTGCTCTGCCTCTGATCCCCCAGTGCTGAAACCCAGCCTATTCGCTCTCCCTTCCTAACATCAAATGCTAGCCAAAGTTCCTTCATTCCAAAACACAAATCTTCCAACTGCACACACACACACACAAAATGATACAAAATTATATTTGCCATTTTTCTTTCACTTCTCTTACAAGTGTGTGGATGCAATTGTTTGAAAGAGTATTGATTTTTTATTAAGTCTAAATAATTTATTATATTTTTACAATTTATTTAAATTTTGTTAGTGTCTTAGACACTGATAAATCACTAAATGGTTTCATTTAACAGTTTAAGTTCTTTTGAATGAAATTTTGTTCTAAAAGAAAAATAATATTGTTATTTAATATAGAAAGTGTAGAGAATAAATATAAAAAGAAATAATAAATATAATGAAAATAAGTATAAATATTCTAATATGTAATATAATATAATATAATGGAATTACATTTATGACTAAATGCAAATGTAAATTAAAAAATAAAATAAATAAAATTATAACAAAATACAAAATAAAATATAATAATATAATATATTATATTATATTATATAAATCCTGTAAAGAGTTAATATAAAATGTAAGAATAAATACAAATGTCTTATAAAATATAAATGTTAATAAATATCATTCATGAGAATAATTACAAAAAAATAATAAATGAAAATAAACAAACATCTTCTTAAAAAGTAAATATAAAATGCAGTAAATGTAAATGTATAAAATGTGTGTGTCTGTGTCTGTGTCTGTGTGTGTTGGTGTGTTAATACAAAAATTTAAGAAAATTAATATAAATAATTATAAATGGAAATACATATAAAAGTCTCCTAAGACAATAAATAAAAAATATATATATAAAAGGAAATCAATATAAAAATCTCTTAAAAGAGTAAATATAAAATGTAAAAATAAATATACATGTATTGTTAAAATAAAATAGAAATGTAAAATATAAACTAAACAAATGTCTTCTGAAAAAGTAAATATCAAATGCAATAAATATAATTGTATTATAATAAAATATACATGTTAATAAATATAAAATAAAAAAAATAATGAATGAAAATAAAAATAAAATAACATTATATATACTATAATATAAAATGTAAGAATACATATACACGTATTGTTATAGTAAAATATAAATATTACCTAAGGCAATAAATTTAAATAAGTATAAATGTTAAAAAATAAAAAAATTCTATAATCTATATTCTATAATTAAATATAAAATGTCTATAAATATAAAAATCTTGTAATGAATACAAATAAATGACTATAATAACAAGATAGTTTTAATCATTTGTTAATTTTGTTAATATTGCACTCACACACAATAATTACCCGTTACGGCCCAATCAACCTGACACTAATGTTGCAGAGTGAAATTGCAGTAATGCTCATTAATACTGGCACTAGAAGCTTTACTAGATGACTCAAGTGCCTTGAGGGGTGGCGTTGTTGCTACGGGGCCGAAACAAAAAGCATGACTGATTATACTGAATGGTTGGTTTTAGTAAAACCTGTTCATTAAAACGGGTGTGTGTTGTTTTCTTCTCCAGTTACAACAACTAACAACAGAAACACTGCACATATCAGACAACCATAGCAGAACGTCTCCCAATGTAAAACCCAATCAGCCACCTGCACAAAGCATCTGTTGGAGGAGGAGGAGTGACTGTAGTAGTAAAGCAGCCTACGGCTTTATTACCGCATTCATTCCTTCTCCACATGTCCAATGTTTGGACTGGCCTCAATGTCCAGCAGTGGATGAAACACAGAAAAGACATGCAGTCAAGGCCATAGAAATCCGTCCATAGCTCTGACCCGGTCCAAAAGTGGGCTTAATGGAGATTAGGTCTGGCATTGCATAATTTTCATCTGAACTAAGCTGCAGTGCTGTTTAATGTGTTTTTTCAGAGGTGCAGTGAGAAGCGCTCTGCCTCTGCTGGCACATGAGAAGACTGAGAGAGGCTTGTGCACCTGTTGGTGTTGTGAACCCAGCAGGGTTGCATTTCATTCTGGCACGCGGCCATCACAGCACATTTACTGAAACCCACAAGTTTTCTCCACTCGACAGAAGCTGCAAAGCGGTCCATCCACACAATTTGACAAATGCATGACTGAAAATGAGCACATCTTTCTCACGTTTTCCTAAACTAAAAGCCAGGTCATTCCAAGCATGCACTAGATTTTCATGTATATCGAAATACAATGAATAAAATGTTGCCATTTTTGCTGTGTCTCTAGGTGTTGAGTGCTATCGTCTAAAAGTAAAATTAAAATTAAAATTAAAGTTTTGTTCTAGATCAGGTGTTTCTGTATGGCAAATTTTCCCATTTACAAATGTAATATATGTACATATTAATTATATTATATTAAAAGTATTAGAAATTGGAACAATTTCATATATTAACATTTAACATATATCTCTAGACCACACAAAAATGTATGTAATATGTTATTTTTATAATTTTTTTTAATTAATATTTTTGACATATATGGTTGCTACATAAATAGCTACCATATAAAAATCATCATATATAGATATTATTAATAAATGCACATACAAATTTTACTACAGTGATTAATTTTTTTGCCATTGTGTAACCAGTCAAGTTACAAATTAATATTGTTAATTTTCATGAAGTTGACCAGCAAATATTTCCAAAAATCAGAGCTCAAAAGATATTAAATAACAGGGATAAACCAGTGCCATAAACTGTTGAAGCACAGTGGAAAAACAGAAATGTTGTTTTACTTCTTTTTAAATTCACTATTCACTGTTGAGAAATAGTCAAACTAAATATAAAAATATAAAAGAAATCAGAAGGAGTCTGAGGTTAACGCAAATGTTTCATAAATGGAAAAAATAAGCAGAATGACTTTGAAACCATCAGTTAGATGTGCCACAAAGCAGCAGTAAAAATTCAGTGTCAAAGAAGGGTTTGTCTAGACAAATGAGAGAAGGCCATTACACTACTATGACAACAACTTTAGGCTATAAAGCCTTTTTAAATGGTTGATAAGATTTCACAAACAAATAAACCAAACAAAAAGCTCTCTGTGCAATCCCACAGTGCTCTACTATTTAGGAAAAACTGCACTCTCTGTATAATATAAACTGCACCACTTGCACGCACACACTTATTTGCATTGATTTGCATTTACCGTCTTCATTGAAGACAAAATTAATGTGTTAAAATAAATTACTAGAGGGGGAATTATAATTAAAATAAAAACAATAGATTAGACAAATGATGGAGAAAATTGTAATGTTCAAAAACAAGCTTGTAAGAACTGCCATGTGTACTCCCTGTAGCTGAGAAGAATGGGGGGGACTTTTGCCTTGTGGGCCACTGGCGGCCCTTTCATGGACATTGAGGCACAGTGTGATGCTGGGGTTGAACTATGATACTCCTGTCAAAGAGAACATTAATTTTTCCTACAATAAGGGCCTGATGGAATAGCCACATGTGACATGTGGAGATGGGTGAGAGGGGCTGGACAGGGGTGGGGAGGTTAGGGGGCTGAGGAGGGGTCGGATGGAGGGTGAACCATCTTCATTTTAGTGAGAGATTCTTACAAAACCCATGGGGGGAAATATAATTTTTATAATGATTTTAACAACTACAATTGTGCTTTTATCCACTTTCAGTGTATAGAAAATGCACTGAAGAAGCAGTGCACCACAATACGATTAATATTTATTTTAATTAACATGTAGCCCTGTCTTAAAATTAAGGCTTTTTATATTTTGCGTGCTATGTGAGTGCCTGGACGTGGACGTGGATTATTTTTGTTTCTTGCAATTGGATTCCTTTTTTTGTTTTTAATATGAATTTTTGTTGACATGCTGCATCTACAAAAATTGCTGCTTTTATAAAATAAAATAAAATAAAATAAAATAAAATAAAATAAAATAAAATAAAATAAAATAAAATAAAATAAAATTAGACAGCTGTTATTTGATCTATTTCTGGCTGTAAACACTTCCCCCAAAAACTGCATAAAAATGTTCGAACCATGTTCAGTTATATATGCAGGTTTGCAGCGAAAGCATTAGTACTTAAAGCCCCTCCACTACGATTAACAATCAAACATGCTGAGAAATGCTTATGTTATCCCCCAACTCCGCAGTACAAGAGAAAATCTCTTTTTTGTCATCAAATCCCTAATTCTTTCCTCTCTTTGAAAAAAAAAAATGTAATACCAGTTTCCAATCTGCTTTGAGAAATGTTTGGTGGGGATGGGGGGGGGGGTGGCCATAAAACGTGTGAACAAGGGGGTAATTGTGGACAAACGCAGTATTGAATTTCATTTTCAACTCCTTACACACCATTTCAATCTTATTTTCTGCCTGTTAGTCAGATCTTCTTGGTTATAGTGGGCAGAACTGCCCACTAATGGTGAATAATTGCTTATAATACACTCTTTACCAATGATGTGCATCAATAGCAGCCATTTTCCTTTTATTTAGCTTTTAGGAATCAACCCTGAGCAATGATTCCTATTTGTTACTCTCCATTATCTGAGAATGCTACGTAATGTCTTTAACAAGAATCTTTGCTCAGAAACACAAGGACTAACACCTACAAAAGCCTTACTGGCTTTCCATTTTACACTTTCCTCTATAATAAGGATTCAAAGATGTATCAGAGAAAGACAAGACAATACTTTTTTGCTCCGTTCTAGTTAATTAAAACACCCTGACTTATAAAAATGTCTGTTAATGATTGAAAATGACTACTAGACAATTAAACATACAGATCCATTAGTTTAGTGAGATTATGCTCTTTTCTGAACGAGGCTCAGTGATAGCAGCTCTATGACTGCATATGGGATTTTTTCTCTTTAGGGTATCCTGTATTGTCTCAAAACTAATTTTCTTAGAATCAAACAATTAAATCTTTCTTTTAATTAGGAGAGTGAGTAAAACAAAGGAATATTAATTAGAAAACATTATCTTATAAACACTTCACGAGCACAAGGGGGGTATCATCCACTAGAAGATGATTTCTCCAAAACATGTCTGCTCAGTACACATGAGACGCATCTAATCACCAAACGTACACGGCAGCGCACAAAGAATATGCCGTTTTATCTTCAGAGAGGTCTCGTAATTCCACTTGAAAGACTCCTTGACATGTGGCTATAGAGAAGAGTATTTAAACACTGTGGCCAGTGACCCTTACTGACCTGTGGAGATAGTCCATTGCTCACGGGATTCATGTGATTACTGCTCGCTGACTGGCTCATGAAGGTGTCGGTGTAGCTGGAGAAGCTGTGGCGGTTGGACGAGAGGCCGTAGGCGGAGCTGCTGTCGCTCGAGAGCCCGCCCTGATGCATGGTGGAGGGAGGCAACGGCTGGGGCCGATGCACTGTGCCACTACCGTCTGGGAAGAACAGCACGTTCAATTTCATCAGAGAATTATTCGGAAATGCATCATTGGAACCTTCGTTTTATTGCCATTCAATGAGTTTGTGTAATGAGTATTAAATAAATATAAATAAGTTATTCACAAAAACATTGGTTCGCTTACCTTGTGGTAATGTTGTTGAAGGATAGGTGGACTCAGGAAGCTGGTATGTTGGTAAAGTGGGCATGCCTGTGGGTGGAAACCCTCCAGGTAACAGGTGGTTAAATGCTGCCAGTTGATTGGCTCCAGCTTGTTTACGCCATCTTGCTCGACGATTGCTGAACCAAACCTGAAAATGAAAAAACTAAATTAGGGCTGTCAAATGATTAATCACGATTAATCACATCCAAAATAAAAGTTTTGTTTACATAATATATGTGTGTATACTGTGTATATTTATTATGTATATATAAATACACACATGCATGTATATATTTAAGAAGAATATGTTATGTTTATGTATCAAATATATTTATATATAATATACAAATATAAGAATATAAATATATAAATGTATATACATGTAAATATTTTCTAAATATATAATTTATGTGTGTGTATTTATATATACATAATAAATATACCCTGTACACATACATATATTATGTAAACAAAACTTTTATTTTGGATGTGATTATGGATGATAATTCTCTCCACAATGGTTTGAGATGTAAGTGCACTGAAATTCTGGTAAATACCACTAAACTAATTATCTAATTATTAATTTCATGTCTTCACAAAAACACAACTTCCTAACTGTTAGAGAGTTTGACTCCTAACCCTAAGGTTGTGGGATCGAGTCTTGGGCTGGCAATACCACGACTGAGATGCCCTTGAGCAAGGCACCGAACCCCCAACTGCTCCCCGGGCGCTGCAGCATAAATGGCTGCCCACTGCTCCAGGTGTGTGTTCACAGTGTGTGTGTGTTTACTGCTGTGTGTGCACTTTGGATGGGTTAAATGCAGAGCATCAATTCTGAGTATGGGTCACCATACTTGGCTGTATGTCACGTCATGTAAAATGGTTGATATTATAAATGTATTCTACTTGTTTCTACTTTTTAATGTAGAAAATGTGTTTTTATGTCAAACATTTCAGTGATATTTTGAATGAACAAAAAACCTCTATTTAAAGAAAGCATGAACGCAAGAAAGAAAGAAAGAAAGAAATGCCTCTGCCACATTAAGACACGTTTTCAAAGTTTCATTCTAATGTGACTCATTGAAAGGGGAGCACGGCCAGTAACCTGCACCTCTCTGGGGCCGAGGCGCTGCCCCTGTGTATGCAAAAGAGTGAATGACATTGATCTATGCCTCAGAGGGGCCATTCTTCAGACTTTAATACACTGGCAGTGCAGTTAATCTACTGTTGTTTTTCAAATGGTCCCCACCATTGTGAGTGGAAGTGAAAGAGGGGGACAATGGCCCTTCAATGAATCAGACCACAAAGAGAGGGCGTCCCTTTTTAAACAGCTCCTCATGAATGACGCTTTCAGCCTGGGCATTGATCAAGGGGCTGGCGTAGACATACTGTATGAGTACACACTCTTTCTCTGCCTCTCGCTTTTATCCTCCCAGGCTCCCCTTCAATCTTTGTACACAAAGTGACAAAGCAAGATAAAAAGTCTGATCATTTTTAATAAAATCTAGAATTCAAGTGAGCCAATAAGAGCAGTCTAGCAAGATATGTTTGATAAATGCAGTTTATTCTTAAAAATATGTGGCCTTTATGGTAATTGGAAAAATTAAATGACATTTTTATTATTATTAATTTATTATCATTAAAAATCCCACCCATAAGACAAAAGCGACAATTATGGCATTCCTTGAAAAAATTCCTGTTCCATTCCCATATCCAAACAAAAACTAGGAAACACCTATAAGACTTTGGAAACACCTATAAGACCTATATAATTACTCTTTTAAACACACCAGGGGACTAATTTCTCACACGGTTAGCAACTACTTTGAAAAAGCACATTCCCAACACCCATCCTTACTACATGACGCTAGGTTATTTTTTTAAACTTCAAGAACCTAACTCTCATTTCTCAGTGTTAATTAATAAATCATGCCAGTAAAAATCAGTTTCATTCAAATAAAAGTTAGCAGTACTCAACCATCCCCCATTAGCTGTCCCACACTGCACTTTCAACAATGCCGTGCATCAACGACCTTTCCCATAAAACCAATAGTCCCGCTGACACGAGCCCCATTGCTTTACATGTCTTAGTTTAGGATGGTTTCTGGTATTAACGAGAAGTGTAGAGTAGCACAAGGCATTAGAAGGCGCGTATCTCAGTGTTAGAGGCTAGAGTGCCTGCCGCCCCACGCTCAATGGATCTCCTAAGAGGCTTGCTGCGAGCTGGGGCTTCTGAATGCACCATTCTGGAACCCGATGGCAAAGGCACCTTGAGCAGGGATTTTCTCTCTGCTGTTCCCTCTAATTCCCCACTCTTCTCATTTCCCTGCTCGAGCTGAGACACAAAGCACACTGCCCAACTGAGATGGCCGACTCATTTCGTATTTTTGAAAGAGTTCAAATAATTTCCTTAAAAGTGAAGTCGCTTGGCAAAACATTTAAGAGAGGAGATTTGGTGGAGTGTGGCTGAAGGAGCTGTTGCTTGATTGCATTCAGTTCGGAGGGAATGGAAGCAGAAAAATTCAATTCAATATACTCTCAATCTCCAAGCGAACAGGGGGAGCAGGAGAGACAAAAGGAAGGGAGGTAAATGGAAGACAAATCTGATTGTGGACTGTGTCACGATTTCACATTCCACTTTCGGCCAGCATCTCGCACTCTCATCCAATATCAATCATCCGGGCCATCCTATCAGTTCCTCTTACTTTCTTTTTTGCCGTCTTTCTTGGACAACGTTGGCTATATGTCTTCCTAGGATTACAGTTTGCCATGCGCAGGGCGGTTGGTGAGCAGACAGGAAGATGAGGAGTAAAACCTGGATAACGTGATTGAATTTCACAGCGAAAAAGAACATAACAGTAGCTGAGAGGCGTAAAAAAGGCAGACATCTCAGTGGCTCCATACAGGGGTTGTGGGAATCTGGATGGGCAGTGGGACAGGATGGGTTACGATGAAGGGTTGAGGCTGGCTGGACTGGGCCTTGATGGAAACAGTGTGGCAATACTCTCTAAAATGAGGCATCTCTCCAGCAGAAGAGAGAGTTAAAAAACTCAGTTGAAGTTGTAGAACACTGTTAAGTCCATGCATATCCTCTTTCTAGTTTTTATAACCATCATTATACATAAACATAAATATATGCATATAAACATACATATAAAACTTTAACATATTTGTTTGATCTGTTCATTGAAATCCTGCATTTTTATGTGAGCCAGCAGCATAAGTACAGAATTATTGGCTCCAGATTTTGCAAGGATCAATCACAACTCATGTGATATGACTCCACATCAGGGGGCTGACATTTGTGCCCTGGAAGTCTTGTTTCCAGATTGGATCAAAGGGTGCCAGAATAGAGAGGGGAAGTAGACACATCTTCAAACCTGCTTGTACGTAACATGTGGTAGGACTAAGTCTCCTCACTCTATGCTTTACAGTTTTACACTACAATTCAAAAGCTTGAATTCAGTAAGATTTTTATTTTTCATTTATTTTTTGAAAGAAATTACGGTAACACTTTCCTTAAAGCCTTTATGTATAATGCATTATAAAGGTTTATTAAAGGTCATAATGCATTATAATTATTCATAATGTGCATTGTTATGCGTTGTACCTTGTCGGAAATAATTTTAATAAGCAAATTTAAAATGCATTGCATAATAATAAATTGATAAGTGTTTTAACATATTACCTGTTGTTACATTATTCATGAGATTGTACGATGCATTATAAGGTGCATTACACAGCATAATTGTTACATGCCTCCCCTGTCTAGGGTCAGGGGTGGCCGAAACAAGAAAATTTATGAACGAAGCCAACAAAAAAAAAAAAAAAAAAACTTTTCTACCAGCCACCTGGAGATCTTATCTCCTGTCCCAGCACTCCACATAAATCACACAGACTTGTCACAGTCTAGAAAACTGATTTATTTACAAGTCCAAAAAAAAGTACAATAACTAATGCATTAAAACTACTTTTATAATGCATTATACATAAAGGCTTTAAGTAAAGTGTTACCGAAATTACTTTTACTCAGCAAGGATGCATTCAACTGATTAAGGTTAAATGTTGCAAAAGATTTATAAATATGTGCTGTTCTTTGAAACCTTTCAATTCACCAGAAAGTATCAGTTCCCACTATTGAGCAGCACAACTGTTTTCAACAATGATAATAATAAAACATGTTTCTTGAGCAGCAAATCAGCATGTTAGACAACTGGAGTAATGAATTTTTGTGTGTATTTATGATTTTAAAAATAAAATAAAAATAACGCTGCCTGGAGGAGCATAAACGACTTTCAAAAACATTTTAAATCTACTAGCCCTAAAGTTTTTAATGGTAGTGTATGTCAAAATTAGGTCATAGTATCTAGTTTAATTCATTAGTCATAACATAATCTAAAAGATACAGGCAGTTTTCATTGTGATAATGTAGTGTGTCTAGGTTCCCCTCCATCTGTTTATCTTACTCATATTTCAGAGTGGTCACACCACAACCTCAAACCTGATCCATGAATACATTACGAAGAGTTCTTGTCTAACAGAGTTTGAAGTGACATAACTGCCACTGCCTATGAATTTTCCTGCAAATCACAGTTAATTCATTTTGTTTCTCCCTCTGGCCTTACAAAATGCGGTGAACCAGACAGACAGGCAGCAGTGCAGTAAGACCTGAAAGCACTTAGTCAGATATGGATCACTTCCTCTGATTTGTCATAAGGAGCAGTAAAACAGTAGAAGCATGAGTAAAGTGTCTGTGGTTAAGAATAACCACAGTGACAGACGGATGACACCTAATAGAAAAGCACCAAACACATAAATTAAAGCCTTTGACATCCTCACTGATCCATGTCTGACTTCCTCTCTTTGGCAGCAGGAACGCTCCCTCCCTCTCTCCTAGTTACTCTCTCTCTCTCTCTCTCTCTCTCTCTCTCTCTCTCTCTCTCTCTCAGACATCTGGATACTGTGTCAGTGCAGCTGCACTCAAGTGGGTTGACACTGAGGCTGCGGGGTCTGCCAAAAGCCAACAGGGTCAGACACCTTCCCCTCCACAAAAGCAATGATCCCAGAGCCCTGGCATCTCTATGTGAGCTATCTCGAGCCAGAGATCCTCACACATCATCTGCTTGGCCTCTCAAGAACCAACTGCTGGGCTGTGACAGGGTTGAGAAAACAAAGCATGAGCTGTTGGGCCAAGATATTGAGGATGTGGTGGTTTCATATGATCTTTGAATGATCTGGACTTTCCATCCAACATGGCGCCAAATGTTTGACAGCAAAAGAACATTTGAATTTATATTCATGATTGAATTATCAGTTTTTAAAAATCTAATTCAGCTCTGACATATGCAAGTCAGAAGTGATGTAATGTTTATGCACTTGTCTAATTAGCATCAGTCACCATAAATGCACAAAAGGGCCAAATGTCCCATGGGGCTCCTTTCACTGACATGGCAGAAAAAAATCAGCAGGATCTCTGACACTGCCAGCGAGAGATCTTCTCTTTGCTTAAAAGCCTTCCACAAGGCCACTATGGGTCAGCTTTTTCCAAAATGGAGTCATTTTCATTTTGTCTGGGCACAAACGTTTGACTGATTTACATTTCTGCATTTAGCAGACGCTTTTATCCAAAGCAATTTGTCAAAGAGCCAACAATATTTGTAGTATACAAATACATTCTGATTTGAAACAAAAGTCATGAATGCTGCAAAGGAAAAAAAGGCTAAATAAAGTGTCTTCCGCTTTATTAAGTGGTCGAATTACAGAAAGAGTAAGACATTTGGCAAGTCAAAAGGTGGTGAAGCCAATTTTGCCAACTAAAAAGTGGCTGAGAGGAAAAAGAAAGAGACAGCTGCATTTCAATTATGCAATGACGTCATTTAGTCAGCTTGTGTACATCTGACATACAGAATATAAACTTTTATTACAAAATCGAATAACCAAGACAGATTGGCCTCACATGGCTTTTCACTACACATTACTACATTAAGGTAACATCCAGAGCATTAGCATATGAAGACCACAAGCCCATACCATTTCAGAGGCGAAGCAGGCACCCAGGCCACGGTGAGCGGTCATATTCTTTACAAGCTCTTGATTGATTAATGTAACTGGTGGAGAGGGGTTCCCAAGAGAGTGTGTGGGATGTTCTCTGATATGCAGCAAATTTTACAAGAAGCAGTGGTGGGCTTGAAAGTGGTGGGAAGAAAAGATCCCAGCCAAAAGCTGAAGTGAGAAATCCATCAGGAATGCACTCTTGTTCTTTTTATCCCCCTCCCTTTGCTCCCAACAGCTGCTGCCATAACTCTACTGTATTTTCCCCCTCTCATTGTTCCAACTATCCACATGGCTGACAAGCTGTCAGGACCAGTGGTGGGCGGAGCCAAAGTCCTGTGAATGCTGTGCAACATTTACATGCACTTTTAAATTTCAAATTCAGTCAGACTTTAACAAGCAATTCATCATGTAAACGCATTGGTCCAAGTGAAATCATACCAGTGGGGTTTCTGCAACTACAAGTCTCGGTGTTGTGTGAATGCTACAAAAGTCAGAGTGACACAAAGGTTTTTAAACTTTCAAATATTCAGTTATGCACTGAATCACGTATGTTTTGACAGAGAACAATGTAACTCAGTCATGAGTTGCTCGATTAAAACGTATATCATATAGTCTGTCATTTCTCTGAAAGATGATGTTGACATTTTGATTAAAGAAAAAAAACTGAAGTAAATTTAACACATGGATAAATCATTCACAATATAAGATCGCAATAACATGCATTTAGAAAATAGATACGGCAAGCTTTCATTTCAAGCCAACTATGACAGAAGTAGTGCCATGTTAGCCACCTGATCGTGTTTCTCCGATACGGCTGACAGGAAGAGGCCTGCTGTGTTTTTCTAGCACTTTCTTTGAGACGAGCAGTTGCATTGTTACACGCGTCATCAATCAGAGGACCTCAGTCCAGCACATCTAGTGACACTTTAGAGCTCTATAGACCTCGAAGCACATAGTTGAACTCTTACTGAGCTCTCATTGTGCCATCTACATCTCCAACTGAGAGCATCGGTTTTACGGGTACCATCCTTTCATAAGTAAACTTCATAGATGAGCACAATTAAAGGGATAGTTCACCCAAAAAATGAAAGTCATCATTTACTCACCCTCATGTCACTGCAAACCTGTATGACTTAAAAACTTACTTAAAAACTAAACAGGTTTCAAACAACATTAGACCTATTTGACTTCAGTTTACAGTATGTGTGTTCAAGATGACAAATTCAATTTTAGGTGAACTATTCAGAATATATGCATTCTGTATATATTAAGTTTTATATACAGAATGATGAAGATTCAGTTAAACACATTTTGATCTGCATCTCAGTCAAACCATTTGTATATCTAGCAACTGCAGAAACTGCTTTAGTATTTGGCAGTGCCATACCTGTACTCTGGCCTCAGTGAGCTTGGTTCTCTGGGCTAGTTCCTCTCTAGTGTAGATGTCTGGGTAGTGTGTCCTTTCAAAGGCCTTCTCCAGTTCTTCCAGCTGCTCGGCTGTGAAGGTGGTCCGGCTGCGCCTCTGCTTCCTCTTCAAGGGCAGGTCTGGTTCAGACTCCACGTCTGAGCCATCATCCATTCGTCCTGTCATAGAGGAAAGATAACGAAAGAGCTGAGTGTGTTGTGCATGGTGCTAAAAAAGTCATGCACTTACCAGAAAGCTCTCTGGTCACGAATGCTGTCATCATACTGATATGATGTGTGTAAGTGAATGTGGACCCAAAACACGGATGGATTGCAGCACACTGAGACGGATTCATGTGGCTTTCAAGCGAATATTATTTCAATGCATAGCTATTTATATAAGCGAAGCTCTTGTAAATACAATCCCACATCAGTGCGAATCCCAGCTCGCCCCGAGGCCATAGAGGGAAAGGTGGGGGGAGTTAATCTCCGCAGACCACCTTAGCGATCCTCGTACCGGTGCTAAAATGTAACAAAACTGGCACTTTGCAAATAACTCAAGTTTATTTCATTAAATGCCATTTGCAATCTTGCCGTCTTCAAAATAAGAGTGGCGGATTATCTGTCAAATGCAGCCATGTCAACTACAGCATTTCTGTTTAGTGGTTAGCTAAAGAAAAGATGAGAAACAATGAGCCCAAATCTGATCTGATGCAAACCAGAGGTGTGTGGGTGGCAAGCCGGGTAGCTTAGTGATGAAACGAAAATGACACATTAGCTTATCCGTGCTGTGTGGAACAGTGACCTTTATACAGGTGTGTATGCATGATGCTGATAACTTTGCAAATAACTGTAGCAAGAATTCATATTATTGAGAGTAAGCATGAAAGATTGACAAGTATGCAGCAAAAAAAAAAAAAAAACTCACTAGCAATAGAGATTCAGAAACATCTACCTATGTCCCATTCTTTAGTCACATTTCCACATATGACAGGGAAGATCTTAAAGCCCCTTTTTATCATTTCATTTGAGTTGATTCCTTATTTATTTCCAGTTTGGCTGGCACTGGGCTGATCCTTGAAAATCCCTTCAGCAGCATTGGGGGCCTAGCTCTGCAGACACTGGCCTTAATCCAGGCCATGACTTCCCACTAAATTGAAGCAATTCTACATTAGTGATGGCTGAACCCTGGCTTCTTATTGGCTAATGCTGGTGTGGGCTTCCAAGACTAGCCCCTCTGAATAGGGCTGATTATAGAGGAGCCGAGTGGGGTGCACTTTGCCTTTTCTTATATGTTAAGGCTGGGTAAAAAATGTTTGTTTCTTTGTTTGTTTGTTTGTTTTGTTTTTACCCCACATAATCGCCATCTTCATTTAAAAGATCCTGATATATATGATAAAATCTCAAGATCTTTCATTTACTCTGCACTTATAAAACAAAGATTCTTTATTGGTATTGATGGTTCCACAAAGGACCTTTAAGATCCATATAACCTCTTCATTGCACAAAAGAGGGAAATGGATCTTTAGATTCAAATTGTCTTTTCACTAGGAAAAAATTATTCTGTTAAAGGCTGTTCATGGAATGTATACTTTGATGAACCCAAAATAATTGTTCTATGGCATTGCCCCCCTCCATGGCATTGAACTGAAACAGGAAATCTGTATTAATGCCCAGCCCTATATACATACAATTCAACAGTGAGCTTCAGAACATACATTCTACACCCTAAGCATCCACTTTTTGCTAGTACATTACAATGAGAACTGGTTTTTCAGGCCAGGTGAAACACAAGATGGATTTGAGAGGTAATTCAATGACATTAAATCTTGTCAACAACGGCAGATCTGTTCACTCCCATTCCACACCATAGGGGACAGCAATGAGGCTAGTTTGAGAAACAGAAATGCTTACACAAACTCTAAACATTTGGCTTCTTTCTCCAAGTTCGTGTTCAAATGAATTTATAAAAAAAAAAAAAAAAAGTTAAATGTTAAAATGTCATGTTTTTATACTTTGCCACTGTCACCTGACATTGGTGACCAACAGCAACACCACAGTACAGGATGAATATGTTTGCACATCTCTATTTGTTTGTTGGACGGTTGGACAGAATGTCCCAAAAATAGCCTCCAAACAAAAGCACAACAATGAAAGAGCCATCAAAGTGGCTTCGACTCCAGGCCAGCTCTGTCTTTTAATTAAACAAGGAATTATGGGATTAAAGGGAGGTTCTCATTACAGGCCACTTGAAGAGTCCTCTGGTAGATGTCTTTTTGTCTCCTAGAGCTCACACTCAGGAATTCTCGACGGATTACACATGGCCGTAGGACATGAGGCCGCATTAATTAAATCAATTCCTTTGCCTTTTCTTTTAAGATTCATTTTGCCAACACTCTCCCCTCATCCCAACATTCTGCAAAAATCATACTGAAGTGTACATATATATTGGAACTCATGTTCTTTAAATCCCTTTGTTGGTTTTGGAGAGATTGTGACAAAGTGATTTGCTTTTGACTTGCCATGACAACCACTTGAGGCCAGTGCAGTGATCTATACTGATAATTTTTGTGAAAAGTGGCCACCACTTTTATTAAAGACACAACATGGAATTTATTTGTTCTTCCCTACATGCGGCTAGACACTGAAGGGATTGTTCACCCAAATTTGAAAATTCTGTCATCATTTATTCACCCTAATTCCATTTCAAACCTGTAATACACAAAAGAATATATATATATATACACACACACACACACACAGACACAGATAAGCCTCATATAGGTTGGGAAAGGAATGAGGGTGAATGAATGATCCTATAAGCAAAAAAATACTTGTATTTTTAAAATACCTACACTACTTGTTCAAATGTTTGGAGTCTGTAAGATGATTAAAAAAAAAATAAGAATGAATTCATACCTTCAATTCATGAAAAGGGGCAGTAAATACATTTATAAAGTTACATCTATTTCAAATAAATGCTGTTCTATTGAACTTTCTATTAATCAAAGGGTCCTGAAAAAAGGCATCACGCTTTCCAATATTAAAATATTAAGCAGCACAACTGCTGTCAACACTGATAATAATTATAAATGTTTCTTGAGCAGCAAATCAGCATATTAGAATGATTTCTGAGAGATCATGTGACACTGAAGACTGAAGTAAAGGCTGCTGAAAATTCAGGAATAAATTACATTTTAAAATATATTAAAATAGAAATAATTATTATAAATTGATGAAATATTTCACAATATTATTGTTTGTATTGTATTTTTTCTTAAACCTTGGTGAGCTTAAGAGACTTTTTTCAAAAAAAAAAAAAAAAAAAAATCAATTACCCCACAAACTTTTGAACACCCACAATCCTGCCACAAGATTTGTTTTGAAACAAGAGATCAACTTCTCAATTACCCCACATTTTTACCTTCAGACAGATGAATGAAAATCAGGGGGACAAATTTAAGAAACACAATTTGAGAAGCTACAAGCTTGATGCAGTTGCGCCTGCATGACTGATGAGTATCCTGCCACATCCCATTCTGCCCTCGTCACAACAATTACGATGTCATTTAGCTGCCATAACAGACAACCCACAAGCTGCTCCTCAGCCAGCCCTGCAGAGACAGATAAAACCTGAATAAGTTTGACAGCACTCTCCTGCTAAAGGTCAGCATCTCTCGCTCTCCTACTCACAGTATAATGAGGACAGGATTATGGAAATGAAACAGACGCTGATGCAGATATGCGTCTAAACCTGGACCTCATCTTTGTCTCTGCGAGATCCCACGATTGACATACTGGGTCCCATCACACGAATGCAACCATGGCAAGTACCCAGATCTGTCGAATGTGCTGCAGCATAAATATAACAGAGTTTGACACATTTTGTCTGAGATGGCCTGGAGCAGACAGCAGCGAGAGCTTTTGAATAAAGGTAAACAGAGCAAAAACTGGGTTTTAAAAATAAAAAGAGCTCTTCGCCAAACCACTAATCGGAAAAGAACAGGAACGTTCCAATTACAATAAGACGACCCTCTTAAATCTATTAAAAAATGAAAGGGACACTGATAAAATGTTTTTATCTTAAAATGTGAGCTTAATTAAAATACTCCCTGTGAATTTTATTCCTTTATCCATGTAGTCCTCCAGGGTTTGCAGTATTGTTCAATTTGTTTCAATATGTTTCATGCAAAAGGATGCAAAAAACATGATTTTTGCAGCAAACAAGTTAATCTGACAGCAAATGAGCGATGTTTTCTTTCAAACAAACTCTGACAAGCACTGCGTCCCCAAATCCTATTATTTTCTGAACTTAAAATTGTCTCTTTGCATCTCATCAGTTATTAAGAGTGAACATGCCCCATGGGATGAACCTGATTTGTAGCACTTACACATCAAAGACAGTTAATCAGGAAAGAATTGGTCTAATATATCTCGAATATGGATTTGATTGAAAGCCCTTTGGTGAAACTGAACCAGTAGAGTCGCTGTAACACATTCAAACTGATTCACATAGATCTGCTTCATGCAGCCAACCTGACTGAGCTTTTTGTTGACAGCTGGGCGTAAAACTCTCCGAGAGCATCTACTCATAGGACAGTGATTAACTGCTATGGGTGAGGAGCGACTGAGACCAAAGAGGAATCATGACCACCCAACATAAGCCTTTAGACCACTTCCATCACTGATGAGCCTGTGAGCAGATGGGATATTCATCATCACGGCCACATTCAGACCTCTTTCTCCTCTGTGTTGTCTTTTTATTTTCATTCCCTCATTCTCGCTCTCTCTCCCCTAACCTTTCCTGCCACAGTCTCTGTGTAAAGAGCTAAAGGGCCTGGGGTAAAGTGCTCGTCCACAGCTGCACATTCCACTAAGCTTAGCATAGTAGCAAACATTTACACATTTGTCTTCATCAGTGTTGGCTCTCAAAACAACATTATACTCAGGTTGGGTCTGGTATTCAATGTGGCACACAGCTGGTCTCCTTGTTTCCGACATATGCACTCATCTGTGAGACTCCAGACTGATAATGACAGTAAAGGTACAGCAGTGTCTGTCCCATTTATTTTTAAATGATTACTGGTTTAGACCATCATTCAAACTTTCAATTAATGAACTCTCATTCAAACATGTCCACACTCTGGCCATATGGGTAAAATACTAGCTATATAGATCATTGTAGTCCATTATTTTACACATTCCTTTGCACTTGATTCCTAACTATTTTTGTGTGAATTGCAAGGCTATGAAAACTATAACTTTGCATTTTCTGAAGGAAATATGAGTTGTTTGCCAATGCGAAACACCTCCACAATGCAAGGTGGTTTTGGGTGGATACCATCAGTGATGAACTGAAAATTTGACAACCGTGAATATTCACAATATTTAAAAAAAAAAATTTGATGGTAGAATAGTCAAATTTGAGAGGCATCTTGGTGCTGAAAAACATTCCACTATATTCTTAAAAAATAAAGGTTATAAAGGGGGGTTTATCAGCAATAACATAGAAGAAATACTTTTGGTTCCCCAAAATCATTGATGAGTTTATTTGTAGTGTGACCTTTTAGAACTCTATAGAACCTTTTTTCACTATAAAGAACCTTTTGGAATGGAAATGTTTCATGGATGTTAAAGATAGAACTTTTATTTTTTTTTAAGTGTAGGACTTGTTTAATTGATCACTTTTAAATATGACATCCTGAACACAACAAGGAGTACAATTACCCAAATTTAAATAACAGAACTTTATTTCCTAGTTTGATTGTCAAAGTCAAAAGTCTCCATAATATTGTGAGCCATAGATATGACTCAGGACCATCTTTCAATGTCAGTCAAATGGATTGTTTTCACTGACTTATCACCCAATAATCATAAATATGATTTTTAAATCTTTCTTCAAAAAGGAACACAATGTCAGAGGAATCATTTATGTGTGTAGCATTATGTAGGAAAGTTGTGCTAATGTTTAATATCTATGGTTAGGGATTTTAACAAGCCTTGCATCCCATAGCGTTTACTGTCTAACATTAATTCACATCAATACACATTACAATACAAACACACACACACACACACACACACACACACAAAAAAAAAGTTTAGATTTGCTTTCTGCTCCATGTTCATTAATTTCTTTCCATGGGATAAAAGAACACCATTGAAGAAGGGAAAAGGAGGGAAAGCGCTGTAATTTTGGCTCCCACAACAAACAATTAGCCCTCCTTTCTTTTTGTAGCATTCAAAAACATTTGAGAGAAAGAGATTGAAGATGTGAAGGAGAGGTGATGGGTGATGCTCTTTTATAGGTCTTGTCATGTGCATGAAGGCTCAGAAGGCTTTTTGTCCGCCGTGCCCGTGTGAGAGTGTGCTCACCTTAAACAACAGAGAGACTCGGGGGCCTCTGTGGCCTTTCAGGCCCAATAGAAGACACACCTTAGGGGGCCATTTAAGCCTGAAAAGAGGCCTGACAACCCTGTGCAGCTCTGTGGGGCATCAATAAATGCTGACATATTGACTCTCTGTGCTCAAGCGCCACTGGAAAATTCTGCCTGAATATGAATCCATTTAAGGGCAGGCAAAAGGGGGCGGCAGTGCAGAGAGACAGCGAGAGGGACACTCTAAGGATGGCTTGTGTCTCTTGGGTTTCAAATGCTCTGGAATGTGGTGACTGAAAAAGAGTTTTGACAATGAAACTATAACTATTGACAGATAGGCTAAAGAACAGAAAAGACAGAATTGGTTAGGATAATAAGACCTACTTTAGACATCGCTTTAAAGAAATCATGTTTTGCTGAAGTTATCAGATCCACACAGAATATGAATATGAAGATCACATCTGTTCTGCTGTATTAGCTGAATTTCGCTGCAGTGCTATTTAAGGACAACTTCGAAATGGTTCTTAAAATATCTTTAGGCAATTAGGGAGGAAATTCTTTAAAGATATGTGCAGCGCAGTCAATTTGTTGGGAAGTGCTGACTTAACTTGGTCAATGGAATAAGGAGAGAGGTGTCCGTTTCCTTCCTGCCTCATTCTTTCTTTTAATATCGAGTTTTCATCTCCTGGGATTGAGATCTCGCTAATTGAGGTCAAAAGCAATCAGCACCGTGGAAGTTAATCAAATATCTAAAAGGTGCGAAAGATGGCAAAATCAGCCATTTAAACTAGCATGCATATAGCTTATTAATTTATAATGTGTGTGTCAGAGAGGGAAAAAAGACATGTGCATACTTCATCCCTCAGCACATTTTAGTCTGTATGAAAGATTTTACCTGCCCCACATAATATACATTATAAGCAGAAAATTGATTTACTCATCCTTGTGAAAATGAATTTACTCATTCTCATCCCTTTACCCAGTCCTCGTGTTGTTTCCAACTGATAAAAAAATATAACAAAGATAACAAAGAAAGGGCAAGTAACACATTGAATTAGACATTTTAAAAAGAATACAAAAGAAGATATTTTGTCCAAACAATGAAAGTCAGTGAAAGAAAATGGACCAAAATTTATAATTTACCCAAAATAACAACATCTTTGCTGCACAGAAATTTTCATTTTTAAAGTGACAGTGTATAAGTTCTTCAAAATATCTTCATTTGTGCTGCACAGAAATTTTCATTTTTAAAGTGAAATATCATTTTAAATGCTCCATATAATAGACATTAAAAGCAGCTCTGACTCAAAATGCCATTGCTAACATCACTTGTCTACTCATTGTGTCAAAGGGAGAAACATTGGCCTCAGATAAAAGTTTTCTTGCATTACTGCAATAAAGTAAATTCGCAGAAAACTTTATGCTTCTCCATGTGAGGCCTTCCCTGTAAATACTGAGGGTAAAACTGCAGCGGAACTTAATTCCATCCTCACAAAGATGTTTGTGTTATCATGGCTTTATGTCTTAGCAAACTACCATTTATTAAATGCAAAGCCTTTATCCGCTTTTCCCACAGCGGTGGCGTGTGTCTCTTCTCAAGATAAAACAGTTGCGTAAACAAAAAAAATGCTGAATGTCAATTTTACCACTGACTTAGCTTATGGGAAATAAATCTTAATATATCAATGTGAGCTTTAAGTGGACAGCCTAGGGCTTAAACACAAATGCCAAAAGTGAAAATAAATAATAATAAAAAAAGGCATAATCTTATTTCCAAAAGAAAAGCAGATAAATAATCAGAGATGAAGAAAAAGTGATTTGAAGTGCATCCATATACAGTAGTGCTTCTTAAAGAAGAGGTAAGCTTTTCTTTGAGCGCTCTGTCAAAACGCAGACCCTTTAACTTAAACGAGGTGCTCTCGTTTATCTTTACGTGCCAATGTGGTAAACACAGTTTAATGGAGGCCATAATAACTCAACGTTGCAACCAGAACAGTTGTTTTTAAATGACAAATCTCATATCAAGAGATGCAAAATAGTGAGCAGCACTTGCTTTTGTATACTGCAGGGTGAGAGAAAAAAAGTCAATGTGGAGAGAGTAGCCTGAAGTGAAACTGACAATGGCTGCATAAATAAGCCCATTAGTTAAAAATGTACGACAAGTGCCCTGTTTGAAGCCTGCGTGGGGAGAGGGGAGCGGGATAGACTCCCTCACAGCTGCCTGGCCCCTCTGCAGCTCTCACACTGCCCCGCACATTCACCATTTAAGTTGGTGGAAAAAATCTGAGCAAATTTCTGATTTGCAACACTCTAGGAACATGTTTATTGTCTTTGTGCAAGTGCAAACACACACACATAAATAAAGCTAATGAAGAATCTCGGGGTGAGGCTGCTAAAGAGCATAAAATGGGAAATTTTATGGCCATAAGTAGCGTGGGCTGATGGTGATTTTTAAGCCATTGGACCATGTTGTTCGGCACTAATCATAGGACTGATGCGGTGCAATTTCCCTCCTCGCTTAATTACTGTTACCTATTATATGGGCCATGCTTCTTTAGTCATCAAAACTGGACAGAATTTTAAGGGTATTTTTATGACTGCAGCATATTACAGAAATACCACCTGTTATTTCTAATCATGGTCTTTACATATTGAAAATCTAACTGCCACCATGAGAAATTGAGGGTTAAAGACATTTTATACTACTGTGCTGACTTTTTATCTTGTGCCAAACATCCAGTGAACAATCATAATTAAGCTCAAGTGACTAAATTATTGCTCAACAATTAAATCAACAATCTTATATTTTCATAGTGCATTATATTTTCACAATGTATGTCATTTCATCCCAGAGAGATTTATTAGCGGATATTACACTGATGTAAACAAAGTTTTGCGGTGAATGCTTAAATCAATTTTGACTATCAATTCTGTTCAAATCTTATTCATTAAATGCAACCTGCACAAAACACTAAATCAGCTACAGCTTATCATTAGTGTCACTTGCTTAAATCACTGCAGTAATGAAGAAACCATGAAAATCACTTGTTTGTACACGTACTCGGTTTCTGAAAGACTTGTTTTTGGAGCTGGCAATGTAAAAGCCATTCAGGAACAAGTAAATTTTCAGCCAATACTAAATTGCTTTTATTCATGTCTAAACAGAGTCGACATTGTGGACCGGAGGAGAATGCAATTATACTTCTCATGCCAGAAAGACAGCAGTGCATGCTTCTTCAACTTTCACTAGCCTCTTCATAGGTCCACAATAAATAACTCATTATGGACTCTCATACATAACATGATATGATGCTTGTTTAAAGGGACAAGTAAAAAGGCAACCTAAAATGACACAGAGAAGACAAGCAGATGTTGCAAATGAATGCTAGCATTAAAAAAAGACTTTGTTTTTTAATAGCCATAAATGTAAATAAATGTAACATGTAAAAAAATTAAAAAGTTTAATTTTAATAAATGAAAATGTCTCATCAATTAGCATTGGAAAATAAAGCCATACAATTTAGTTTATTTTATAGTTTAATTTATTTAGTTAGTTAGTTTAGTTTATTTTTTCCCTATATTTTAGCACTATTTAACCAGATATGGCATTAAAAGTTGAAAAATTAAACACACCGCCTGTCTACATTTTGAAAACTTTAAACCTTTATATGGAAGCAAGGGTGCATTAAGACAAAATTCAAACCCTACAAACAGGCAATTTCAAGTCATTCACTTGGAAAATGCTCTGTTAAAAATGTCAAAAGGAGGGTGACTCTTTTCTTTTGCTCTTAGATTACCATATTTCTCTCGGGCTTGTGACACCTGCAGCCCACTGAGGGCGTGCAGAACATAGGACTTTACTTCAAACAGCCCAAAGGCTGTGGGTTGGGGTATTGACTGGGATTGAGCTCGTCCCAGCTTGGACCCTCCTACCGCAGATGTACATTAATGCAGGAAAAATACAAATCTGGGCAGCAGAAAGAAAGGCAGTTCCTTTTAACATGCTGTTGTCTAGCTTGATCGTGTCAGTTTGAGGGAGCCCATTCAAAGGTATTCATGCATCTGCCTTTGAGGAACAATGGCAGCTAGTTTATAAACTGTCTCTTTTGGCTGCCTAAAGGCTTTAGACGCCATTGTTTTGCTCCTCTTAATAAACTTTTGGAGAAGTTCATCAACTTGCCTGAATAGCCAGCACAGAGAGGCCAGAGACACAAAATAACAGACGGTTGGCTTTTCCCTTTTCTTTCTCCCTTTTGAAGTGACTATCTTTAAATCAGGAAAGAGGGCTGTCAGACACCAGAATAATTTTTGCTCAAACAAAAAAAGCAAACGGCCGAAGGAACAAAAGTTAATTCACAGAAGAATGGAGGACTTGACTCTTTAAATGAAACTGATAAAGGTGCACCTTGAAACATAGTCTTAACTCTTCAGCATCACATGGTAGATTTGTTCCTACAATAATTAATGAGCTAAATGATAATTAATGGCCTCCATTATGCAAATCTTGATGGGATTTTAGTCAGAGCAGCTTAAATTCAAGTAGGTTATTTTATTTCAAACTGTTTGTCTTTTAGGTCAACTAAAACAAATACTACATAGTGTAAAATAACAGACTTCAGGCCTGAAAAATATTACATCAGAAGAGACATAAACATGCTTTTAAATTTTATTTATGCAACATAAATATATGAAAGAAGATAAGTTACAATTTAAAACAAATAAACACAAATTGTGGCCAAATAGGCTATTTCGACATCCATTTTCAAATACTACTCTCCACAGAGCCCATTCCATTAATTTTGCCTACTCAGTGACCCCACAATGATAGTATTTATTTAGCATATTTGTACACGGACACCTGCAGTGAATAAACACTGCCTGAGCAAATTGTCATTTGCACAGACACTTATGTGGACCAAGACGTTTCAATATTTGCACTCAAAACGTTATAAGAGCTATCGGCAAAAGGTTACTTTTCCTTTGGTCTGTTTATGAGTGCCCTGAACCACGTTTGGCACTCCTGCTTTGTGGAAGGATTCCCTTTTGTTAGCTGATCAGTCTCCCATTGGGTCTCCAGACAGGATTCTTGGCATTTGTCGGCAAAAATGAAAGCAGGATTAAGGAATGGCTACTGAACACTCCATGGTAAAGGAGTGGGCAGCAATTCCCCCGATTCAACCCCCCTCTTCCACTTTGGTAACTCCTCTTTTCGTATATTTGTATTCCCTAAGAGGCCATTAAAGCAAGTTTGAAAGCGATACGAACAATAAGATCAAAATCAACAAGTCGAGTCCTATGTTAAACGTTTGCTAGTCTTTGCTTGTTTCTTTAATTTGAACACCATGGGGCAATTAAAGCACACATAGGCTATATAAATAGCCATTTTGCCATTAATTTTGTGTGCTTTATTCCGTAGTCCTATATGTATACTGTGTTATGAAATATGTTTCTTTAGTCGCTGCAGAAAAAAAAAAAAAAAAAAAATAGTCGTTCTATTTTTATTCGATACATTCTTGATATTATTTTATATATATTGTTATAAAACATAAGGTTAATATGCCACATACATTTTTCTTCAGAAATTAGAAAATGGTTGGCAACCAAAACGTTTTGCCGATTTCTAACTTTAAATGTATTTTTAGCGTCTTGTTGGACCAATGGACGAAACATCCACGTTTTTATATAGCCTAAGGTCACCAAGAGTTTCGTGCTCTTCCAATTATATAGGGCAACGTACAGCACTAAAGCGATGGCGAGTCCAGGGCATCAAAAACACTTTTGTGACATTACATAGGAAGCCCGGAGGCCAATACTTTTATTGGTGTCAGCAGGAGTTTTCCCTAGTCGTTTGTTCGTTTTGTTCTTCTGGTCCAACAGGATGCCCCCCACTCTACTGCACAGTGCAAATCTCGGGGAATGACATGGATTTTTGACCAACTAATTGTTTGATTTCCCAAAACATCCCGTATGTTACGTGTACGTGTTGTCAGGGCTTAATTGAAATCTTGGTTTCATTTTATTTCTGGCGACAACGAAGGTGAGTGAGAAAGGGGTTGTGTGCTTCCTTTTTATGCGAAGGAAAAACATCCACGTCTTCTGCAGTGGACTTATGAATTTCGGCAAATGAAATGGAAGATTGTCCCTTTAACCAAAAAAAAAACAAAAAAAACAGCAGATATCCAAAAGCCATTCGCATATGTGCACTGAGATAGTCCTTGTCCCACATGGCAAGAAATACTTTAATTAATAGACAGGCCGTCTTGAAAGCAGCACTGGCAGCCTGTAATATGATGAACTCCAATTGTCGTGGTGTCACCACAAATGTTTCCGATAAGAAAAAGCACCCAAGGTTCAAAGACTATAAGCCTCTCAATTTCATCCAGACGCCTCAACTTTTCTGCACCTATTTTCTATTTTTTTTTTCTTCCTCTCTCCCTTAAACATCTGAAACACACAAAATCCTCATTGCATCTATAGGATCCGCCCCAGGTTAACAGGTCAGCAAAGCTGTTGAAAATAATTGCATATTAATATTCTGTTAAAGGGAGCTTACATAATCTTTCTACATTTTAAAAATGATTAACGTCAAATTTCATTCGTACAGACTGACTCTGATGACACGCTGTATTTAGACACATTTAGTCGAATATTTACGGCTGTTTTTGTTGTATGAAATATTATATATATATATATATATATATATATATATATATATATATATATATATATATATATATATATATATATATATATATATATATATATATATATATAAACAATCCAGATACAACGATATCTACAAATATTCTGTCAAAATACCCCAAAACGAATTCATAGAGAGCAGTGTAAGAATTTATAAAAGAAAGCTGTCAAAAGACGTAGCTAAGGAAAAACAGAAGGGCACTACTGAATTCGACGTTTTCCGACATTCGATTCGTTCCACGAATTAGGGACCTGGATTTGGCGCAGGCCTAGTTTTTTATGAACTTCATCCTGGGTGAACGTTTGGAAAATAATTTCCTCAGCAAAGTGCAGGACTGAAGTTAACCGGCATGTAATTCAGTTACACTGCAAATGTTTTACAAAGCAACGCCGTTGACACTAAACAGGCGCTCTGGTGTCATGATCTCTGGATTAGCATATTTCACAGCATAGTCTCATCATTAGACGAGGACCTAGCAAAGAGATTGGTTATACAAACGCCAGACTTATTCTATTAATTTGCACCATTGTCACTGTCCATCATTACTGCCCAACAACAGTTTTATCATATTATGCGCATTCTAATTACAGCCAGCACTATGCCTGGGAACTTTACACAGCAGTGCCCAAGTTACAACATTTTTATTAATAGCCTACAGTGAAAAGAACAGTGAATAATTAAGCTCCATAATATACTTGCACATTAACTACAGGAATGAGTAGGCTAATTCTGTGAATATACATTTATTCAGCTAAATAATGTCAAATTTGACCTGAAGTGATAATAATAATAATAATAATAATAATAATAATAATACGATTTTACAAAAACGCTCCATCTCCCAAAATTCCAATAAAATGTGTTGGGTAGCCGCGTAGGGAAAGGGGAGGTTAATCCGAGTTTAATACATTGATGCAGAGCGCAGGACCGCGGCTGTGATGATTGTGTTATCTCTTCCCAACATTTGGGTCTCCCTCAATTTCAGCCCAGCCAAATAGCTGCGAGAAAGTGCAGATGGAGTGACTCTCGATGCCTGAGGAAAAATATTAATAGCTAAATAACTTCCCCATACTTTCACTAAATCTCTCTCTCTTTCTCCATTCCAGATGGATTTGTTTGAAGTGGTCTCCCGACTCATCCTATGGTCTCTTTTCTTCAAACGAGGCTTATTTTAAAGTCTCAAATATACAGTATAACTTTCGTTTCTCTACAAATATCTGGGAACTATACCCGTGTGCAAACACTTTTCATTTTCTCGATGTAATTGGCCTTTTGCCGCATTCTTAAAATGAATGCTCCTCCAAATGCACATGTAGGAAAATTATATTTCACTTTATTCGATTTCTGTGTTTCTTCTGTCATTTTTATAACTCTTGTTTAAATATGTTCGATTTCTCCAGCCAAACGATTCATTTTCAGCGTGTTCACTGAACGAGTTAATTGCGTAGTGCCACCCAAGGTCGTGTTGAAACAATCATCTTTTTAGTAATTAACGGAAGAAATGCATGCATTATCCACTGATTTGTTTAAACTATCTTATGCGTTGTTCTGTTTGATAAGTCTCTGAAAGCCAATTGGTTTAATCAACTGAACCTAAATGGGGAATCTGTCGATCCCTATTAATTGGCTGACAAATTTTTCTCAGGGTCAAATGTCATTTTATTGGTCGAGTAAAGTCCATGTGGTGCACGCGCCTTTCATGCTCTGTGCCTTAATAAATGCAGTGAACGTCAGGACACGTTAAAATGGGATCACAACAAGAGGGGCGAAATTCGATAAATACGAAAATGACAGGTATTCTTTTGGGATAGCTTATTTCAGAAGTCACTAAATAACCAAACTTTGTTCTAAACCTGCATGATTATGGATTTTTTTCTTCTTTGGTTATATAGCCAGGAGTAATTTTTCTGTGTTCAATAATTTCACACCCATGATAATACAAAACTGCTCAATTTGTCCACAAATGGCGTGCTTGGGGTCTCATTCTTTTGCCATGTGTTTGTGCGTCAAATCAACTAAAATAGACCAAAATACAATAAAACAATATTATCAAATAAATATAAGAACAAGTGTGAGAAAAAATGTAAAATCTCATGAAGTTGTGCTGAAGGCTAGCCAGTGAGGGCCGTTTAAAGATGAAAGCGAAGAGAAAGAAAAGGCTCAATTTAATCTGCTTTAAAACCTTTCAAAATAACGTTGTGCTTGGAACTCAGCGAGTGAGAGCTGATTGGGGATAAATAAGTTTCTTACTATGCCTGTGAGCTATTACACCCATCTCCAACACAGCCGCTTGTTCAAAAGACACGTTTTCATTACGAACTCTAATAAGTCTTAACATTATTAAATGCCAGTTGGATGATCAAGTGAAACAAGCCTCGAGAAAAATCTTTTTAAGTCTGGAAAAAGATTGCATTTTAGCCCCATCTCGTTTGCATGACACCGTATAGCTAAAATGTGAAAAGACATTTCACAAAATGTACAGTAAGACTAATGCGGAGTGAATTTGGAGATGTAAATAAACATTACTGATATTTACACAAATTATTCATAAATCCTAGCAGATATGCATGCATTCATCAGATGGAAATATTCATTTTCTTAATGCACAGCGTTTAGGGCAATGGCAGATTTTTTTTAAGCACGGATTGTTAATTTGTATATCCGTAATCCAATAGCAGTGGCTCATGCTGGCCTGTGAATCTGTCCACGAGGTTGTAGGGGTTTGAGTTTCGCGCGCAAGCACACACAAAAGTGTTCTAAAACAACACAAATTTTAGAACAATCGTGCACACAGTTAAAAACCGCTTTAAATAATGCAGAAAAGTATGCATTCTTTTTTATGAACAAAGAAAAGCACTTTACAATATTTCAAAACTGAACAAAATGTATGTGCCGTTCCACTTATTATTATATAGCTAATAAAAAAATAAATAAAATCCGACGAAGTTCTTACAAATAACCAATGTTGAAATAGCATTCGTGAAAAGATGAACAGGGTACCTCCTACATCTAAACGTCAGCTATAAGAAACACAATAGTGATTCCAAAAAGAGCAGTGGGCATTTCCAAACAAGAATAAAACATTTTGCACCCTCCAAATCTCATTCTATTCCAACAGACGATTCCATAATATTACAAAACTATCTACCAGCAGGGTGTATTGAATAATTCATCTCTCTATAGTTCCCCTCTTGGCCTTTTGTTAAAAGTTTTCCCCCCTTTACGGATTTTTGAATGTGAAAGGAAGGGTTCATTCCTTCTTTCGAAGCCTTGCTTTTAGGCTTTGCTTTATAGCACAGATTCCTCGCTCCAAAAGATCTTCAGTGGAGCAGAGATCTTTGGACTGAAGTTCATCTTCAAGTGTAAAAAAAAAAGAAAAAGAAAAAGAAAAAAGATTGTCACAAAACCGACGGTGTTTTGTAGTGTTACTTCAAAAAGACAATCGTATTGTTTGCTTAGTTGAAGTAGGCTAATTTTCTCCCGAAATATTAACATATTTACGACTTATTACATTTTGCTAAAATATACGATTGCATTATTTATATGAAATTATTTATATTATTACAGCGTTGTTACATGTTACCAGTTGCCAGATAGAAAGGTCTGTTAACGTGCGAATAAGCGTGCCGAATTATCTCAAGAAGCAGCGGGCAATGTTGAACTTATGGGCTGTAATTGATATTGATTGCCACATCGGTCATCTGTCAGTTACCGTTTTCAAGGGACCGTTTACTCAGCGTCAAATAAGTCTGTTGTACAAGTAGATCAAGGCCTAAATACCATCCGTCAGAGCCAGTATAAATACACTAAATCAAATGACAGTTCAACAAGCAGAGAAATCGCAAGGACGCCGAGCACCGACACAGAAAGCATTAATGTGCGGATAAGACCCATAATAAACTCAAGCGCAAAGTTTATTTCTACAAGAAGTCGGGTGTTTTTCTGCATAGGATGAAAAGAAAATGAAAATGAATTAGCCTACCTTTGTCTCCCAGTATGCCGTCAATGCTGTGCTTAGTTTTTTTCTCCCCACTGTCATCCTTTTTGTCACAGTCGTCCTCATCGTCTTTTTTGCCAAATCGCGCACGAAGAACCCGACTGATAGAACTTACTGATGGAATAATTAAAAGTAAATACATACATAAATAAATAAAAGGACACAGTGAACAAAATAAATATATTTGAGTAATAATATTAATAATAAAAATGATAAGCTAATAGGCCAATAATAATAAAGTAGGCTATAAATTATATCCGTAATTTATAATTAATATAGCCTAGTTATTATAAAATAACAATAGTAATTATAAACTAATCAATACTTTTATTTTCAATTCAGTTTGTTCAAGACTACATACAGAATTATTGTTGAAAATAAAATACTCTGGAGTTATAAGATAGGTGATGTGGACATGATAAAAAAGGGGGCTGCTTACCAGATGAGGCCTCACCTGAGGGAACTGTACTTCTGTCACACACCCCGTCCTTCAGCAGTTTATCCCGAATCTCCCAACTGAACATGCCGGGATTATCGCGCTTGTATTCTTCGATTCGTTTTTCCACGTCAGGTGTTGCCACCTGCTTTTGTGTTTGATTGAAAAGGCGAGAAAATGCGAAAATACGAAGAGAAAAAAAAAAGAAAAAAGAAAAGAAAGTATGGGTGAAAAGAAAAAAAGACAGAACAAATTTTAGTAAAAATTGTACATAGCGTGTTTCCTTTTAATACTCAACTTTTCTTAAACTACTTAAAATGAAATATTTAATTAGCTTTGCAAATAAAAATAAAAGCTACAAAAACCCATCATGCATAATGATAATAACAGAAATGAAAATAATAATAATAATAATAGGCTATAGCCTACTTACTCTGGGTTTGCTTCCTCCTATTGCTCCAGGACGGATTGAGCCAGTTTCTTGATACCGGCAGAGGATTTTGGACACACAACCGTGGGAAACGCGAAGTTGTCGGGAGATCACGCAGGGACGGATGCCGTGGTGAGCCATTTCAACTATTTTGTGGCGGATATGATTTGGCAAAGGCCTGCCATTGATGAAAACTCCGCCAAGCTGATTGACTCGACCTTGACCCAGAGGAGTTGAAACTGCAGTAAAGAAATGGGAATTAAATCTAACTTTGGCTAGCTTTCACTACGTATTTTTCCCCTCCAAAGTAGGATTAAAAACAATAACGATAATCATTTTTATCTTTGGCTACACGAATACCAAAAAACACCAGACGCACATTGAAGTATAGAGCCACACTTTTTAGTTTATCTGTTACAAAAATACAGTGATGAATAAATGTCATTATTGTTCTAAATGTAAAAAAATAAATTAATTAATAAATTAATTAAAAATTTTAAAAGTAAAATAAATTTTAACTTGAATCTGGCAAATTGTTCAACATTTAGCCTACTGGTGTCTTGAGATGCGCTAAGATTTTGTTTCCTGTCCAGACTTTGTAATTGGAAGTTTTATTTGAACTACTACAATAATAACATTGCCAGCAACAAAATGGCCCTGGAAAAGTTGTTTTTTTCTTTCTTTCTTTCTTTTTTCTGGTGCATTTAATATGCACGTGCGTCCTGCTCATCAAAATACAGCAAAACCAATAACAATCTCCAATATATGTATATATTTAAACTTGAAGCGAAAACGCCAATCGAGCTTTTGCGTATAGGCTACAGAATATTCAGTCGAGAACTTGGTGTACTCACAAGTGTAATATACACTTCAAACTCTTTAAAAACCTTTTTGGATATAGGAGATCTATGATCTGTAGGCCTGGTATTATTTACAACAATTAAATACAGCAAAACAAAGTACCCGAGCATCTGTCCAACCAACCTTCCAAGGGGAATCCAGTGCGGGGATAGTTCTGTCCTGGAGCCGGTCGCATCATTCGCGGTACTGTTCCCGGTAAAGATGACATTCTACTTTCAATAAAGGACGAGGCACAATAAGGCTGATGTTTAAACTGCGAAAGCAAGTCCAGACTTGTTGATGAATGTTTCCTTAATGACTAAAATTCACAAGTCCTCTTTTCAAAAAAAGGGAAAAATAAGAAAATTGTTATCCAGCCACACTATCGCGGGGATGTGAAACCTCCAAAAAATCAAACAAAGATAAACAGTGTCGTTTTGTGCGGAGGGGGTCATGAGCAAAATAACTACCGCAAGAACAAGTAGCAGCGCGCGCCAGGGAGGGGGTACTCCAAACGCTCTCGAGTGAACAACGGTTACTTAATTCTTTGCGGTGTTTTCTTAAAAGGTCTGATAGTTTTGGATGACAAAGTCTGCTTAGGGGTTGGGAGTAGCTGAAGTGGATAACTTTAGCGCGCGGTGTAGGAGGGGTGTCGCGCGCGCCGATAGGCTCTTGCAGTCTTCTTTTATTCATGTGGGCATGGAGGGGAACAAACAAGTTTTTTTCGACCAATCACAAAAAGCAGTGGGTAAGACAAACACGCACGCACACGCGGAGTGCCTAGCTTTTCACTCACTTCATCAGATTGCCTTTGAGCAGAAAACAATGCAAACACTTGATCGATCGACTGCCATTTGTTAACAATGCCTAAAAGTCATGAGCTAATAAAACAGCAGTTGTTTATATAAAAATACACTTTAGTTTTTTTTTTTCATATAAAATTACCTATAAATAAGTGTGTTTTGTTCATTAATGTACTCAAATGTTGCTAAAGCCTACTTGGCCAATTGTACAGACAAAACTGTGCAACTCAATTAGATGTTTTCCACTGTAGGAACGAAAACACTAGCTTGGTTTACCCAGTCCGTCAATTAAAACAAATCTTGAGCTAATTAATCTGTTCTGTAATACCATAACATACAACTTTTAATGGAAGTACAGATAATCTAATAGTTTTCCCTGTAGGACTTTTAAAACTGACGGAGCATTTTTAATGATTTGTTTTAGTCGCCTAATCGGTTTAATCTTTTTAATTCATCCCCACTCATATCTCCACAACAACCAAACAAAGGCAAACAAAATATAATAATAATAATAATTACAGTGAAAACTACAAAAATCAATAAGCAGAACCTGTACACACCCGAAAAGGCAAAAGTGTCTTTTAAAAACCATTAACAAACATGAACAAAAAATCGTTTTGCATATAAGGGGGAAAACTATTTTAAAATAATTATGAGCCTCATAAATGATATAATAACCAACAATTGGCCAGTCTTCATTTTTAAAATGTGAGGCTGATGAATGCCAAATACGTCTAACAATAATAATAGATAGATAATGTTAGTTATTGTGTTTAACGTGAATTATTATTTTGTTTCATAACATTTATACGTTAGGTTATTTATAATTATATAAATAGCCTATATTATATTTGAAAGTTATTAAAGTGTCACCTGAAATAGTTCTAACGTTCTTGCATCAGATAATGTTTCAGTATAACACGTTCATCCATATGAACATACACTGACAGTCCAAATCACACTCTACTAACATATATGTACGAGTCAGGATGAAACTCATTAAATTATAACTGGTACAGTCCCATGATTAACACTGCCCAACCTACGATTAGCAGTGATTATTTAGGCATCCTATGTGATGCATCAAACACTGGAATTCAACTTTAAGAACAGACAGGCAGTAAGTGACTTGAAAGCTGCGCTTTGTTGTTAACAATGGCATCGTTAATTTGTGTGCATTGCTGGTTAATATACTTCCACATGACTAAGCATGTCACATCCCAAGGGACCGGTAGCTTGAATGCCTTTGAGGTCTCTTGCAGGCGTCGGAGTAAAGCAAGACAGAACTCTTGCTGTTGGCACGATTTATTTGGACAAAGAATTCAACGAATATGTCTATAAAGACGTATAGAAATTAGATGAAGCTAAGGTAGATTCTAGTTATTTAATTATGCTCAAGCTGTAGAAAATATATCCTCTGTTTTTTAAATGTATACTTTCGCAACCCAGTTTTCTGGAAGATAATCGTCACTTTTCAAAATTTGTAGCTTTAATGTGTCCATTCACTTTCATGTTTTTAAAATATATTTTTTTCAGCAAGTAATCAGTTTAGTAAATTATTAAGTATGCTGCATGAAAGCAATACAAGACAATAATATAAATTTTTTGTTTTTTTCTTCTTTCAATTAGGTTGCATGTGCTTGTATGAGCCTTTTATAAAACACACACACCTCTGAAACTCGAAGAAACTAAATATTTCCTGAATACCATTCTTTGACTTCTTTCTCTACAATAATACAAAGAAATCCACACGATCTCTATGTAATTATATGTTGATGCACGTGTGCTCACTGTTGGTCTAATGTGAAAACCATGATGCATATTAGTAGGTCTTCTTAATCTACGAATGACAAATAATAGGACTTGCCACTAGATGGCGATAAAGACCCAAAACGGCAATTCTTCAGGATTCAGTTTTTACTCCAGGATTTCACTCCACTTTATAATGTTCATAATATACAGTAAAGCAAAAGGCGTTGGCTTTTTACACATTTACTGGCGAGATTGCATTACTGAATATTGTTCTGCAATCATAGTTAACTATTAATTATATAGTAAAAGCTTTTAGAAATAGACACACAATCACAAACAACATTTACATATATATAAATCACAAGTGTTGTAGCCCATTGCTGTCCTGTGGACACTAAAAAGAAGTGTAAGAAAAGTGAAAGTGCAGAGCTGCATATCTGAAGCATGAATGCAAGGGAAGGAGAACAAGCAAAGAGAGCGAGGCAGAGGAAAAGACAGCAGGTGCACCCGATCACACAAAGCCCAACAGACTAAGGTTGAGTTCCATATGACACTTTTAGCATTGGGGCAGAATAACATTCCAGCTGGAAGCGTTTAAGGGTGTTAAATCACTGGCTTGGTAATGACATTTTGTCCCCATACATCACTGAAAGCAAGGAAAGGAATGTCTGTGATAGTCCTGTCTTTCTCACAAGCATTCCTACCCATTTCCACAGCGCACATGCTTAGTCAAATTTAATTGCTGATTGTCTGAGATACTTTAAAATAACTAGCAAAACAGGTGAGGTCTGGTTTCTAGCCTTTAGAGGTATTAACTAATTTCAATCTTAATTACATAAAGAAATATATACCTTTTTACTTATTGTGTAATACTATTCAATGTTTTGTTGTTATTTTGATCTTTCATGAAAGAAACAAGAAAACCAGTATCATGGTTACCACAAAAAAAATATAACCAGCACAACTGTTTTCAACAAAATGTTTCTTGAGCATCAAATCAGCATATTAGAATGATTACTGAAGACTGACGTAATGATGCTGAAAATTCAGCTTTGCATTAAATTAATAAGTCACATTTTAAAATATATTAAAACAGAAAACATTTAAAGTTATTTAAAATTGTAATATGATTTTGTGTATGATTTTTTTAAATGTATTTTTGACCAAATGAAACCTTGGTGAGCATATGAGAGTTTTCTTTCAAAACCAACTTACAGATCTCTAAATCTTTGAATGGTAGTTAAGTCAAAACCTATTTCAGGCAAAAACACAAAAAAATAAAAGGCTTTGAAATAAACACAGGAGTAATATTCTGTCACTAGCATATGGTTAATAAATGACTGTAAATCACTGTTGAACTGAGGAATCGCTGAGGTGGAAGGAGCTAACAAAGTGACTCTGGTGTCCAATCACAAAAATAAACAATGAAGAATGCAACTATTTTTGAACTACCATGCATTTAATTCAATAAAATATTAATTTAAAATGTAAATGTAACACTCTTTATTTAATGCAGCTGTGTTTTCCCTTGCAGTTAAGAGTTGAAAACTCTCATCTCACAATAAAATAATGGAATTTAAAGTTTGGTCCAACGACAGATATATTATTCTCTCTCCTCCCATCTTTTATTCAGACATAAAATGCACCATGAAGGCTCTCGGGATGCCTCCATATGCCAAGCATGTGATCTCGTCAAGGAGCACCAAAACACTGCACTATGAACTCTTGTGTCTCATCCTCTCACACGATACCTCCCTTCTGATGAACTCTTTCATGTGCTGGGGAGTGCTGTGAAGGCTGATGGGGGGACATGAGCGAGCGTCAAAAGGTCATGCTGCATGGGGTGTTTCTTTCTCTCTTAAACCTGAATATACTGAGACTATCAACTACTTACTATATACAAACCAGGGGTCATGGGCAGGTATCTCTTTAACTGAGCTGATCTGGGATCACTGTGTCACACATAACTTAAATATAACTTAAATATTATCATGGATTGAGCCTAATGAACAAACTAAGAAATGACAATCTAGAATGAGAATTAGTAATATGGGTGCATTTGACACATTTCGGATGAACTCTCGATTCTGCAAGCCATATCATCAAATATACAATTATGACAAGTAACAGACTAGTTATTTGGGTCAAGGACAAATTTGATTGTCCATGGATGGGGAAAAAAGAAAAACCATGCACTGTTTTTGGGTCAATGACCAGTGTAGGGAAGGTTACTTTGGAAATGTAATAGGTTACAGATTACAAAACACCTTATTTTAAAAGTAGTGTAACTCTTTCAGTTACTTTTTATTAATGTAACTAATTACATGTGAGTACTTTTTGATTACTTTTCAAAATTTCTAATGAATGTTTTCAACTGTTAATCATTTTGAAACTTTAAAAGCAGGCAGGGTTAACCTTACAGTAGTATTCAACACTGATTACTGTCAGACTTTCACAAAACTTTGTCACTTGAATTAAGGTTATAATAATTTAATTCTACGGCACAGATACCATGAAATCAGCCTTTACCATTTCTTTTTACTTTGAGGTTAAATACATTTTGAAACCATAAGATATAGTTTTATGATATGGGTGGGGGTGGGGGGGCAGGTAATCTAAAAAAAAAAAAAAGCATAAAGCATAATACATAAACAATAAAAACAGAATCATATATGAAATTAAACAAAGAAACACATAAGTACATTATAATATCTTCAAAAATAAAACAAATAAAATTAAAATAATGTAACACCTTTGTAATTGTTAACATTTTCATAAGTAACAGTAATGTAATTACATTATTTTGTCTCAGTAACTGTAACAGTTTACATTTATATATATTTTTTAAAATAAAATAATAAAAAAACATTAAAGAAAAAAAACCAAAAAAAACACAAAAAACAAATAATCCACACACTATCAGAACTTGCACACATATCAAACAAAAAAACATATTCAATAAAATTTTTAAAATATTATATCCCCTAACCATCAATTAAAAAAATAACATTTCCTAACCATCAGTTAAAAACATAACATTTTCCTCACAGCGTTAATATATGTTATAGTGTACACATCTTTTTAAACCTTTTTTTTTTCATGTAAAAAGGCTCTTTGCAAATATATCATGCTCATAAATAACACCCTTTTACATCATACCTTCACAAACTTAAACAACCTTAACAAAAATTTAAAAAAAACGCAAAATTATCAAATACTTTAATACACTCAATTCTTTCAGAAATTAAATACATGCTCATAAAAGAAAAGGTGTCAAGTATCATTGTAAGAGAGTAATTTTCAATAAATTAACAGGTAGGAAAAACAAGCATCCCATGATTGATGCAAATTGACAATTAAATACTCCGAAAAATGTTATGATACAGTATCATCTTCTGTGTTTAGTGGTATGATGAGGCTAGTGTAGGGCTGAACAGGAGGTTACCTCCTCTAACAAGACATGTCTCAGGGTTTATCAGCATGTGATAGACAGGCTGTTTTTTTTTGTTGCCATAATCAGTTTGTCTGGACCTTCCCAGAAATTGTCAGAGAAGAAAGAGGTCTGTTTCATGTAGATGAAAGTAACATCCCCGATTTTACATGCTGCCCCAATTGGTTTCACTAAATCAATCTAAAGACTGGTGCATGAAGAGAATCATTTGATGCCCCTTGTGGCTCTCCTTTACTGTGACTTTTGCCCCTTGCGTGTGTACTTGCTCATTTTAAAAAAGGCTCATGAAGAGTTATGAAAAAATGAGTGCATAAAAGGATGCATGATATTCTAGGGTCCCAGTTTATTCATTTAACCCTAAAGTTCCTGTTAGTAACTTCTGAAAGACATATGCGACCTCAGCTTTACCACAAGTCCCTTTTTTTAAATGCCAAGACTGCAACCTTGATGTTTAATCTATTCATTTCACCTTAAGTCGTTTTTTATTTTATTTTTATGGTTAGCATGTAGAGCTCTAAAGCCACATAACATTATGGCAGTAATGACAAAATATAAAAAGTGATTGTTAAACTATACCAACATTTCTAGAAACCCTAAACATTGATTTTATCCCCATTCATAATTCGTCGGAGCAAGTTGGTATGCATTAAACAGGGCATCAACAATGAATCAAATCAAATTACTCTGCAAAATTTGTCTCAATTTGTTGTCTTTCACTGTCCAGTGGCATGGAGGTTACAGCAAAACACTGAAACACAAATGTTAGTTCAAATGATAATCAAATTGAAGAACCAAATGATATATACTATTTATTTATTAATATCTCAAACTTTATTTTGTAAATGTTACTTTTTTAAATAACTTTTAAAAATGACTTTGAGAATTTTTAAATAAATATTTTACAGTCTTGGATAACCTTAAAAAGTTAATTTTGAGATTTCAGTTAATACTGTAAAATAAATAAAAGTACGTTTTTGGCCAAGATGTTTTGTCTCCTAAATACAGGCAAGACTATTTTAGCTAATCTTAAAAAAAATAATTTTGAGATTTGACTTTGAGTTTATCACATGGGCCAGGATGTGGTCTGAAAAATACAATCTGTTTTTACTTTTTAATCACATCACATTTTGTCACATCATAAAGGCAGAAATCACCAGATGCAATGTGAAAACAGCAATCAGACAGGAATCATGTTTTAAAACGTACTTTTGCAAACAGCCAACTAAACACACAGTCTTGTGTTTGCGAAGGCGTTGTAAACATAACTAATTTAGTACGGTGGTGTATTTTTTTGCGCTTCTCAGAGTGTTATCAGGTCATCCCAGCATCTCTAAGTTGTTTTTTCATAGATGATTATGACTGGAACAGACAGCCTTGGAATCCAGAAGAGCATGAGACCTTCATGCGGGGCTGAGCCACCTCCGGGATCAATGTCTGCATTTTGTTGATCAAGAACTGCAGATCCACCATGCAAGATGCATTTTGTTTGCTAAATAATTATCTGAAGTCTCTATTCATTTTCAGATTTTTCACACACAAACAGAATGCATGATAATGACGTTGTATGGTTGAATAACATCGTCAGTCTTTATTTGGCACAATAGGTGATTAACAGAGTGAGATGGCTTCTGGTGTTTCTCTATTTAATGCATGCATTGACTTTGCTCTATTTGAATGTTTCAATGTCAGTTTCCCACTAAATAGAGTGCTGTGTAGAAATATTTTGGTAGCACTTTAGTTTGGGGACAAATTCTTACTATTAACTAGTTGCTTATTAGCATTAACATAATTCTAGCATATTGGCTGTTTAATGTTAATGGCATATGAATGGCTTATTCTGCATGACCATATTTTAGATCCATTAATCCTTTCCTGTACTTAAAGTTTAGGTAAAAGTTGTAGTTAATGCTTAGTTATTAGAGCGAATTGGTCTCCAAACTAAAGTGTGACCAATATTTTAGAGGATTAAAAAGTTAAAATAATAGATGTACTGACAATTAAATAAATATTGTCCACATATTTTCCATTTAAGTGTAGCTTTAATATATTAGTCATTTTAAAATGTATACTACACATGGCCTTAAAGTTGTATGTGCCTAGTTCACCCAAAAATGTAGCCATCCTCTTATCATTCTAACCTGAGAAATGTCTGTCCCTATAATGGAAGTAACCAAAATATCATCTTTTGTGTTCCACCGAGGTTACGGTTGAGTAATGATGAGAGAATTGTCATTTTTGGGTGAGCTAACTCTTTAATTCTAAACAGAGTTTGTATTTGTCCTGGAGTTTGCATGGTGAAATCACTATAATTCAGTTAAACTGACACTGATTAAACTGTTTTAAGTCTGATTAAGGGAGAACAGAGAGTGTCATAACTCTCAGAGTGAGCTTTAATAACATCATCTTTGACCAGTTAGAAATTAGCTGAAACAAACTTGTTTCTACACCAAATTTCACACAGAAATTGCTAGTAAATTTCACGAACAATTACAAAGAATCAGCAAGCAACATTTTTACAGTGATAGTAATGCAGAGATGAAGATTACCATTTGTAACAGACATATATGGGTTGGAAAAAAATGTGTTGCAAAACTTCTTGGGGGGAAAAATTACTTTGAAAATGTAAACAAAGCAATAAAGAATAATCAAACTCAAATCTTTAACCTTCCACTAGGGGGCAGTCTGATTAGTCCCACTGCTAATCAGTCGACTCGACCGCTAGAGCAGCGCTGGCTCGAGTATCAGTCACGATTATTGACAGTGTAAGATGATTTACGGTTAGCCGTGTCAGGAATCCGTGAGTGAAATTAGACAAACCTGGGAGGGGGCGCGTGCCCGAAAAGGTTGAAAACCCTTGGTCTACCCTATAGCATGAGAACTGAAAATGTAAAACAATGTTTTGCCGCCATCTACTGGATAAAGGAAAAAATCTAATATGCACAGTGGCCTTGACGTGGCTATTAATTATCATTACTGAATATAGTAATTATATATAATTATGGCTTTAGTAACAATTAAATACATATTATAAAAAAATACATATTAACCTCAACTACATGAATATATGTTGTGATAGTACATAAAGTGGGCATGCAACATTGAAAAAAAGATAATGAGGAAGAGCAAGATTTCACTCAAATATTTCTTCGGGTAGGTTTATAAATAAATAAATAAATATATTCTCCATTTCATACAGCTACAAGAAATCATACTGTGTAGGCCTAAGACCACTGCTACAGAAAACACACATCTGTGCACGTGTGATTCAAGTTAAGTTATACACAAAAACTTTCCCGTGTGACAACTAGCCCCGGTTGTTCCTACCTTATGTGTCTGTCTGTGGTGTACATTCAGGGTGATGTTTTCCAAAAGCGCTGCAAGCAGATCGTAGATGCAGCATAATATAAACACTATAATATAAAATACTTACTATTACTTTATACTTAATATTAAATGCGTAAAATACAATAAAAAAAACAATAAAAAAATAATTAACACAGAACACATAATTAACAGAACACTAATTTGCAAAAAAATAAAAAAGCAAAAAAATAAAAAATTATAAATTGTGGTAGAAATAAAGCTACACGTTTTGTTCACAGGACAGAAGGACGAAGGAAACCAGATTTTTCTTCACATATCATGTTAGAACAAGAGATGGCGCTCCTGTCTCAATAAACTCCCAGAATTCAAAACACTGTATTACTAATTATAAGCTGTAGATGGTGCAACGTGCTTTAAAATGGTATAACGTTTAGCTGTCATATTCAGAAATTTTAGTTAACTTTAACGTAGACTTTTACAACTAATTAACAGTAAAATTCATGTACATATAGACTTTTTACTTCCTTTGTTAGTTATGTGGTCACACACATGATCCGACAGTTACATTAAGGGAAATAACACTTAGTTTGGAGTCCACAAAAGAAACCATAGACGCAATCGGTGACTCACTGCTTACTTTAGAAATATTAAACTTTCCTGTAACACTTCGCGCATTGATGTGGTCGTATTTTAAAGGATGTGACTCAGGCTTTAGTTTCAAAAGCTTAACAGTTTTCTCACTATCACAGCTTTGAGCAAACATCTCAGAGATAAAGACACAGCATTCACAATAAAGCTGATTTCACCTCTCTGCATATCCTCATACTGATAAGCCAGACTTGACTTGAACAGACTGGCTTGAACAGAAAAAAAAAAAAGTGAATCATCCACTGATCACACACACACACACACACACACACACACACACATATAGAGAGAGAGAGCGAGAGAGAGAGATTCACACATTATAATCTGTTACAGTTTAATGTTTTAAGATGTTATAATATTCAGTTCCATTACTGTGATGTTCATTTAATTATTATTATTATTGTTATATTATTATTGTATATGTATACTAAGCTTTGGCAATATTGTATCATTTACATTCATGCCAATAAAGCAATTTGAATTGAATTGAATTGAATTGAGAGAGAGAGAGAGAGAGAGAGAGAGAGAGAGAGAGAGAGAGAGAGAGAGAGAGAGAGAGAGAGAGAGAGAGAGAGAGAGAGAGAGAGAGAGAGATCTTGGTTTGTCCTCTGATAGCGTATGACAAGGTTTGCCATGAACAGTTCATTTAAAACCCCAGCATGTAATAAATTCAACACACTGCAATTAAAATGATTCAAGAAATCTGTGTAAAAATAAGTTACTTTATTTAAATAGTCTGGTGTGGAAAAACTACACCAAATACTGTACATTTTAGAAGTGCATGTTTCCTCAGCAGATGAAACAAAGTCAGTTAACATTAGCCTTCACACAGAAAAAATCCAAGTCATTTTGTTGGATGGACAAAACATAAGTAGCTGAAAACGTAAACAGTTACCGGTCTGATAATGTCAAGATTATAAAAAGACTAATCACAATAAAAACAACAACAACATGTGTGCTCAATGTTTGGTAAGAAAAACATGAAATACAAGGCCAGGACAAGTTATGGGCATTAACTTCATGGTAAACGGTAAAAAAAAAACAAAAAAAAAAACAACTAGCCATTTACACCAAGTGTCCTGCATTTGGACACCAAACAGCAAGGCAGTGGCATTTCTGCCCTTGTAACAGACGTGACCAAAGAAAAAAGGCTTAAAACACAAATTAATCCGTTTTCACTTAGCAAAATGCAATTATAAGTGTCATTCTTTAAAAATCAAATGATAAATGCATTTATGTCACATCTGAATGGCCAAAAAAGAAAGCAAAATGCATTCCTCACACGAAAGCTAGAATACTAACCCATGTGCCCAGACTTTTCCATTTATGTCACTACATTAGAGTTTTTCTGGTCATCACGCTTCTCATAGGTGTAAATCACATGGACTAGTCCTCGACCAATAAAAGTTTGTCAGCTCTTAATTATCTGTAATTCAGGTGAGTGCTATTACTAATACTAGTCTTGTTATTTTTCAGCAATATATGAATTTATACTGTTGGTGTATCATGTCTTAATAGGAAAAATACATGCAACTTTACCATTCCATGTTACAGAGAGGGGGAAAAAATAAGACCAGCTTATACTCTGGTAACACAGTGTTAACAGTGTAACAGTTAATCCTATTCCTTCATTAAAGGATACTGCACACTCTAATTTAACAATACAGCAAGGAAATAGTACAACAAAGAACATGGACATCAATAAATAGGGTGGCACGATTTGAGGGAAGCAACCCAATTGTAATTTAAAATGCAATTTAAAAAAAAAGCTCCAGGTTTGCTGTGCTAATCAATATGACTATAATAATAACAATAAAAGCAAAACAAGAAACTGATTTGTTTTGTAATAGCTCACTGTAAAGTATAATGTATTTATTACTAATAGTCTTATTGTACAGAAGAACTGTTAAATTACAATACTAACTTTTATGGCTTAATTTAATGTCTTCTTTTCAACTGTTAAACCATCTACCATAGATTTTATTTTAGCAGAAAACCACAGGGAGACTGTAAAATCCCAACTTCGGTTTCATTTTGATTAATCATTCATCCTTTCCAACAAAGGACACTTTCAGAGCAGTTCTGCAGTTTCCAGCAGTGGTAAACCAAATCTTTTTGTTTTTCTTTGTGTGTAGTCCAAATACATACTTGTCCAATACTTAAACAGACCAGTAATTCGTAACACTGAAGAATCAGTTCAGTCAAACATCATATCAGTTTATGTCCAGCCTTCCTTATTTCCACTTTAAACAAGCAAACAACTAACCACTCAGTCACTAATAATCACTATGAGTCTGATTCTTTGAAAAACCTCTCAAACTTGTCCAAGTACCCGGGCCGATGAGGGAGGAGGAAGTAATGGGTACTGCTGACTTTCTTCCCATCTTCCATGATGGGCAGTATACAGGGGCTCCTGGGATCTGGCAAGCCCTCGCAGCTCTGCTTGTGTTGAGCCTTACTGACGTACTCCGGATAGGGAGCAAAGCTCTGAGTAGGAGGCATTACCCCATTGACATAAATCGGGAGACTTTTTGGACTAATGGCACGTGGTATGGCCTGAGAAATGGGCTCTCTTGGCGGCACTTTAGGGGGTTTGTCTGCATCAAAGTCATCGGTTGATGGCCGCCTGCTGTCCGTGCTTTCACTGAAACGAGGACGGATTGGGACGCGAGGCGGGACTTCGGGTTTCTCCTGCGGGTGGCTGTGAGGAGAATGGTGAAGGCTGGTCGATCTGTAGTTGGCGGCTTTGAAAGATCCGGCAGGGCCAGAATGGGAGCGATGCAGCCGGCGCTGGGGTCTGTCTTGGTTCTGTGTAACCGTGTGCTCCCATTGAGGTCCTGCGTGATACGCTAAATTTATCTGACCGTTTACCCGAAAACTGCGCCTCCCTGGCAAACCGTACTGGAAGGATGGGGTTTTAGGCACCAGACATTGGCTCTCAGAGGTGCTGGAGAAAAACTCCACCTCATCGTCTTCTGCTTCATCAGAAGAGAGGTCGCCTATGTCCGGGAGGGGTGGGAGGGGCTTAGTTGTTCTCCTGGGCGAACAAGGGGGTATGTGTTCATAAACAGACAGTTTCTGTAAGGACGGAACCACCTGGTCTCCTGCAGGTGGGTGGCACGGAGAGGAAAACAGCAGCTGTGTAGGATTGGGGATCTTGGGAGTTAGACATGGAGAACAGGAGCCAGACATCTTTCCTATGAAGTAAAACACAGAGGGGAAAAAAAATGAGGATTTAAGCACAAACCCTTGAAAATGGCACCTCATTTAAGGTATTTTCAATGGCTCCATCTCATAAAATGGTGTCAGCCTCAACATAGTGAGTTTATCAAAGGATTCACTTATCAGCAGAGCAAATTACAATTGTACACTTCCTATAACCTTCTGCGCTTCCTGAGAAACATCCGCAGTAGGCTTCGAGAACAGAGGGTGACCAGATTGTGATATAGTTGATAAAATTCAATATCAGGCACTCACTTACTTTCAAAGCCCACGTTTGCAGAGTTTTGCTGATACATTCTCAAGCTGTGGTCCATGGACTCCGAACCAAATCCAAAAAACAGCCTACAACAGACAAAAAAAGGAAGGTGTCAATTCTGGTGACTGAGGAAGTAGATCAATCAAGATTTAACACAGCCAGTTGAGCTGAGGACTGCAGCTCACACTCACTTATCCATGGTGTCGTGGTCATGGTGTTGATCCCAGCACGGTTGGGCTGAGGCCATAATGTAAAAGAGAGTGGAGGCTAGTTCAGGCCTGTGGGGGTCTCCACCTTCATTTAACCTGCAGAACTCATAATCCAGCCATGGGTAACCAAGTCAGGCCTTCTATGCTCCACTTTTCCAACAGCAATGGGAAAAACTGTACAAAGAAAGAAAAAGTTGTTTGAATGTACAGTAGGTGAGAAGAGAAAGTTATCTTGTCAAAAAAAAATTCATTTTTGTAATAAAGACGAGAAAATCTTTAAAAGGTTATCTTTATTCAAAGTAAAAAAAAATAAAAACTAAATGTTTTATTGTCCCCATTTTAAAAAGGGACAACTTTTTTTTTTAAAGAAATTAATACTTTTAATCAGCAAGGACACACTAAATCAGGGATCCTTAAATCTGGCCCACGAAATCCACTTTTCCTCAATCAACATATATGATGCCACAAAAGACTTCTATTTCAAATAAATAACACTTGAAACAATATAAACACAATAAAGATAAACTCGTGTGCATGTACGGTCTGTACTGTAATTTGCATGGCTTGCGTTATTTTTCCATTTTTTCTGCTTGAGCTTGAATGCTTCTGTTTTTTATATTTTTGTTTACACACATTTTCAACCAAATAAAACCTTGAGATATAATGTAACTTTGTTGTAGAACATTGTTGTGTATAATGTCCAATTTTAAGCTTGTTCAGAAATCGTGACAAAAACTTGATTATTAAAAATAATGTATTTCTTATTAAACCTCATTTAAATGAATATTCGAATGTTCGTTTTTTTTATGAGCCTAAATATTTGAATACAATATTTTTTTCAAATGCCCATCCCTAACAAAAATATTAAGCTTAAAAAAAAAAAAAAATCCACACTAATATCTAAAAAATAAAAGTTTTTTGAGCAACAAATCAAAGAATGATTTCTGAAAGATCATGTGAGACTAAATACTAGAGTAATGGCTGCTGAAAATTCAGCTTTACCATCAAAGGAATAAATTTAATTTTAAAATATATTAACATAGCAAATGGGTTTTCATAATCCTATTTCATAAAGCAATGAACGCCCTAATTAAAATCTAAATTACCTATTTAAACAGGACAAAAACATTACACTACAATGTTCTTTGAAGAAATGGGTTGTCTTGCAAAAGCCACATGTGACTTAAGATTATTTTTTTTAATGCAGTTTTTCTATTGTTATGTATGGGCAGGCAGATATAACAAACAGCTCAGCTATGAAGCTGCGGTGATGCAACATCAGTTCTTTAAGACATTACACCAAAACACAATAATGCATCTGTGCTAGAAAACAAAACCATTCAGTGAGAAATGTGCTGGAATGCCTGGGTGCAAGTCAGAATGTAATCAATGAAATATCCATGCAGGCTCCATTATGCAACTTATCACATGCTCGGCCTCTGCTTTGCCTCAGTCAGAACCGTGAAAGGCAGAAACTAACAATCGTCAATTCTCCCAGCAAAGACCTCCATGCAGATGTGACACTAAAGCATAAATGGTTCTTTGTGTGTTTGCGTTGGGAAGAGTGCCTGTGCATTTTCAACATCAGTCAGTTCTTATCCGTGAGGTTAAAGCCCTGCCATAAAGGCATGAAAGAGGTGTGAGGACGTCACCACCGGGGCCTGGGACAGCAGCCAAAGAGGAGGTACTGATCCACTACTCAGAGGAACAGCATCTACTATGCCAAATAGTACAGTGGGGCAAATTATGTATTACAACCTAACACCACATAAGAGCACAAAATTAAGCTTTCACTATCTACACAGAACTTAGGAAATAAATTCACTTTTTACAGTAGTTTATGTTTTTAATCCTGGCCAAACAAAGTGTGGTTAAAATAAATATAAATATAAATACACGCACACACACACACAAGCATATGAAACCTTGCAAGCAATGTGGCACTAAAATTTTAGACACTGTCATAGCATACAAACATTCATAATTAGTTGCATGTCTAAACACAGTGAATAAAAGACTACCAAATATAAAAAAAGGTACCATAGCTATCTTGTGTGTGTGTGTGTGTGTGTATTATATTGTGTGTGTGTGTGTGTGTGTATTATATTAAATAAGATATTAACCTAGATTAGATTAGATTATATACCTGCTATCATATTATTCAGATAGGAATATCCGTGATAGCAGTGCATTCATATTTTATTGTATTACAATATAATATAATATAAATACACTGCACATTATTATTAATATTCAGATAGGAATCGCTGTGATTGCAGTGCATTTACATTATATTATATTCCATTACATTACATTATACCATCATTATATTATACATTTTACAAGAAAGTTAGCTTTATTTGTTTCAAGTTGGCTATTTTTTAATATTTACTTTATGAAGTATTTCCCTTAGCTGAAAAAATATTAATTATAAGTTATATAAGTACTACATGCTGTTGTATGTACCTATACATATTTTTTCACTTGGTTATTTTAATACGTCACTGTACCTCACCTTAATTAATTATTTCTCCTAATGATATAATTACATAATAATATATGCAATAATATTAACGCCCATTAGACACTCCCACTTAACACCAGAGATTTCAATCCCCTCTAAATCAATTTGCCTACGTGACAGACTGTAAACAAGAAAGATGAACACCTAAACAAAACACAAACACACAGTGGGCACTTTGATTAGATGCATAGCTAGTTATGAATGTTGGTATGCAATGATAATTGATACTTTTATCTGTGCATTGCTGGCGATATTCCATAGGCAAGTGAATAAAAAAATAAATAAATGGGTAACAGAAAAGCATAATCAGCTGGAGGCACGAGGATGAATCCATAGCAGAGGACGTGCAAGAGTTCATAAAGCTGTGGTCAATGATAAACTAGGTTAGGGGTTCCCAAACTTTTAAGGCCCGCGACCCCCATGATAAATGCGCTGCTGCCCCGCGACCCCCCCCCCCCTCCCCCCCACACACACACACACCTCAACAACCCCTTTTTTTGGAGCCTCCACACGCCTTTAACTTTAGCAAACAGCGGGATACGTTGTGTTGCTGCGCGTGATGTACGTACGTAACTTGATTGTGATTGACGCTGACGTAATCTCGTAATGTCTGGGACAAAATTACAATTTGAATTAAAATAATACTATATATATATATATATATATGTATATATATATATATATATATATATATTATATTTTTTTATTTGAATCAGACTTTTCTGCAAACACTATTTAACAAGTATTGAATTAACCCTTTCACACGTAAGTTTAAAATATTCTGGCTGACCTCCCAGGGCGAGTTTTTTCAAGGCGATCGTTATTTAGATGTGTCACTTTATGGTTTCCATGGTGACGCGTCATTGGCTTGTCACGTGACACACCGCAGAAACAACAGAGCTGAATGAATGATGATCTGCTTTTATGTCATTTTTCCTTTTTTATTCAAAATATTCACAAATTTGTTAGATATGGCATGAAATAGCTGATATTCTGATTTTCAAATATATGCAAGTGGAAGTGTGTTTGTTGTTTAAACACCTTTATAACGATCACGCTAGTTGAGCTGTATGCGCGACGGCATCTTAGTTTGTGCCGCAGACGCAGTTCAGAGAATCGGATCTGTTGGATTTACAACACGTGAAATTCATCCACTTCTCCCGAAATACATAAAAGTAAGTGGATGGTGAACTGGGAGAATAATAGAGTAAACTTTAAAGTTACTTACACAATGTGTATATCTGATATGAATAAAACGTGTCTAATTATAATGGAAAGGATTATTATTGCCTCTTCCTTTGACATCAGTGTGTATTTTACAAACTCTAAATGTATTGTTTTTTTAGTACTTATATGTCTGAAACCTAAAAATAAACATTATGTGGTTGAAAACACTGAAAAGTTCTGATGACAGCTCTGAGTCTGAGCGCGCCTGTCTCTGGCTCAGCGCCAGCCAACGCGCGAGAGCACATTTGAATTTCACGTCATGCACTGACCGGTGTGATCGTACACTCCAGGGACCAGCCTAGACTGATCATACCGGTGTGATCGTACGTGCGAAAGGGTTAAATAATTGCAACAAAAATATATAGGGCCTATATATTTTTTTCCACTTTTTTTTTTATAGAAATCATCTCGCGACCCCTGCGCCGAGCCACCGCAGCTTGTAAAATGCGAAATTGCAGAGGAAATATAAAGATCATCCCTAGAGTGACGTAGCCAGGGCAGCTTGTAAAATGCGAAATTGCAGAGGAAATATAAAGATCATTCTGATATGTGGACAGGTCTTCTACATTTATTTCAGCACACACCCACTGACAAACCCTTTCTGACTCAGGTGCGACTCATCTCGTACTATATTCCAGTCCAAAGAACAGCCACAATAGGAGTTGCACATAAACTGTGAATTGCACTGAACATTTTGACATATTCCTCTGTATGATGAATGTAAAAACAAAAGCAACTTTAAAATATTTAAAGCTACTTACAGGATAAATGTTTCGCAGGGTTGTGTTTATAGGTGCTCTCTTATATCCAGTACAACTTAGACGAGTGCTGTGAGTAATCCCGGAGTATCTTCATAAAACGTTCACAAAAATAAATTAAACAAAACACACGTGTAGTAATATATTCTGCCGCTCAACTTGCCGCTTTCATCGCGGAAAACAGGGAGCTAGAAACTATTTATAAGGACTGTCTACGTCATCCCGTAGGCGTCGCCCACTGTCTTAAAGGCGCCGTTTCGTGCGACCTTATATGGCTTGTGACAAACAGCACGTTTTGAGTTCATATGTATTGAATTATTTGACGTAAAACGCAGCAAATTCTCCCGTATTGACAAAATGATACAAATTTCAAATTCAAATTGCTGTGAAGTCCTTGAGATAAGCTAGCAATGAGGTAACATTCATATTATGTTGCATGTTTTGGAGGCTCAAATCCAGTGTTGCCATGTTCCTTTATTATAATCGACTTTGGGCTTTTTTTTTTTTTTTTTTTTTTTTTTTGTAGAGATATCACGATTAAACATATTAAACAATCTAAAACAATTCAAAACAAATATAGCAGACCACAAATATATACCACAAGGGTCAATCACCTCAGTTCTTGTGCGAGGTCTTTTAGTCCTTAGTGTCTGCTGCGATCTCAAAACTTTGGCCATTTAATAATACCTAGAATATAAAAATCGACTGAGGGCGGTAGATTCTTTTCCTATGTAGTGCCCAAACTCTGGAACAGACTTGCTGGCGTTGTTCGGTATTTAGACACACTCTGTCAGTTTGAATCTAGATTAAATACCCATCTCTGTAAACTGGCGTACACATTCTGTAACACATTATCACATAAATAACAACAAAAACAAATAAAAAATTACTAATCTCAAAAAATCAAAATAAATTGTATAAAGCACTACATAAATAAAGAAGACATGACTTATTTCATAAAGTCCAAATATGGGCAGAAGGGCTGCCTTTTTTGTGGGATTATAAATATAAATTCATAAACATTTTGTTGCAGAAAGATGCAGTTTGTCTAATTAATCAGTACAATTATATAAAGAAATTCATATGAAGTGCAAAAACTGAAATCACTTTTATGTAAGGCAAGTCGCTTATTGTGGGATTGTTCTGTCAGACCAAACATTTTTTTTCTAGAAAGATCTGGCAACACTGCTCAAATCCAGATTGCTGTTTCTTTAAATGTTCCACACGCTCAGGCTGCATTCGGGAGGTACATGTGGGCCTGTCTTGCTGTCATAGCATGTGGGTGTAGAAAGTGGGGGTGTGAGGGTGGAACTCTCTGTGGAGGCTGATCGTTTCCGCTGGATCTTTCTTCCATATGGAGATGTGTGGTCTTGAATCACTGCTCTAGAATGCAAACAACTCTGAGGCTGTTACAGAGAAGAGTTTTACTAACGTGTAATGAATCACGTCCACTCCGGTCACAGAAGACGGCTTCACGTAATCCATTAATAAGACAGAATAAAACCTTCAGACTCAGACACACATTTCATTCACTCTTAAGATTAAGTGAATAAATCACTCTGACAAATCACATGTGGGAAACAGAGTCACAATCAAATACAGCACGCTAACTTAACAGATGAATGTTTGAACTATAAATCATTGAGGAAAAACACCCGGCTCAGCAGCATGCATGTGCTGTTTGTGTCCCTGAAGCCTGTGATGATTGTTGAGAGAGGCTGGAAGCCACAGGGGGACTGAACTCCCATGGAGAGGGTCAGTTCATTTCCTGTCCCTTGTCCCACACAGCTGCTGATGCCATGCATCCCATGTGAACAGCGTCCTTAGATAACTATATCAAAGTTGACTCACAATACCACAGGGTATTTCAGAGTATTTCTGTGTAATAAGTTTACAGGTAATCTTTATTATATTGTATTATATTAATGCTAACACTGCACAGTGAATCATATGCAAAATGAGGCATTGTTCATCCCTGCCTTTTTGTGGCAGGAACTATTTAATAAACATGTAAAAACAGTAGGGAAGGTCACAAACACTTTAAGAAATCTTGTCTACTAAAAAAAAAAAAGGATCAAATTTCTAGTCATTCTGATGTGTCATTGTATGTTTCTTTTTCTATATTTAATTCTGTTTTTTATTATTAAGATTCTGAAATTGACCTTTCTTAACTGACTCAACTCAACATGATCATAAAAATGACACACAATCTCTGCATCATCTTAATTAACTGGAAATGATTATGGTTTTATTGATCAGGAAGGAATGAACTGAAAATATCTGGCTAAAATCAGTGATAAGTATAGAAACAACACATGCTTTTGAAAATACTATAACCTCTACAGTTAAAGCCTTTGTCATTGTAGATCTGTTCTAGTACAATTTTTTTTGTAATATATTTTGAGCAGCTTTTATTTATATATATTTTCATTTTCATTGAAGTTTTAGCAATTTTGGTATGTACTTTTGTCATTTTTATTACTTTTAATTAAATCACTTGACTTTTAGTCATTTCAGTAGGCTAGGTAAACTTATTTTCAGTTACTTGCCAAGGAAACATTTCCTATTTCTGTCCATTTGAAATATACATTTTATTTTATTTCAGTTACAGAAAACAATTTTAACAGTGTTAATTAGCAATAATAGCACTGGTTGTAATGGATTGTATCTGCAGTCACATTATATAATTGTGAGCAGCATCCACCATCGTAGCCTTGAGATTTAACCAACTTCCTGTGAAAGCCATGAGCAATAGGCACCCTGTGGGCCTTAGAACAACCCCAAAACCATTCTTGAGAAAAAGTTTATCTGGAATATTGGGCCTTTCTGGGAATGAGTTGTGGGTGTGTGGTCAACATGAAGTGCTGCCAGGTAGGTGAACACAGTGCAGAGCAATTTCTGAAAACCACAAATGATTTCTACAGGAACTGTATATCTGAATGCTATCTCCTGATGCAAATTCATCCAAATGCCAAATGAACCCATCTAACTGCTATTTTAGCCATCTGAAGCACAGTGCATGCATTTGGCGTACATGGAGGAATTACGTGCCATAAACTGCAAGGCAAATGTTTTACAAGGATGACTGCTCTCAGTGCATGTTTTGTCAATTCACAGAGTGCTTCCCTTGACATACATCTTTTCACTCTCTGTTCTGGATGTTCCGCCTGAGTTCTCCACAACATGAATGATGGCAGGCTGAGAATCCGTTGCAAGTTCACTGGAGAGCAATAGGGAAAGGAACAAGCAGGTGACTGATAGTATTTCCTCTGTCCTAATAACATGCTCCTGAGATACTCTTTATCTCTAGAGGCAACTGAAGAAAACAACTGAATGGAAATGACATTATAGCATGGGAGGAGGCCTCTGCTTGAAAACATCCACATACTAAATCGATAAAAATCTTATAAAATAATAAAGTTCTTATCTGCATCCAAAACACTTTGATCTCATCTATGGATATGAGATGTGCAAAATACATTTTTTTATTGTTGTTTCTGTTCATGTTTTACATGTTGATTGCAGACAGTAGTCTGTCAAACACTGTAACCATTACTTTTACCACATGATTGAGTTAGTTTATAGGTGGAGGAACCTGACAGGGCTGTTGAGTAGCTTTCTCTGTTGTTGTTTTAATGGGTCATGGTGGCTCAGATCACCCACTGCATTTTTTCTTATGAGTAAGTCTCTTTGTAAGCAAGCGCTGCAATGAGCTTCACTCGATAGGCGGGGTCCCCTGTCACTCCATAGCACCACTGTACTGCTGCATCTCACACAATCTAAACAATCTATTGAAAGAGAGAAAATAGCTGAGAGATTCAAGAATTCCCGTTAGACAGACTTATATCAGAATATAATCTTTTTTTAATGCATGAACTAATTTGTTGTTATATACATAAAGAGATGTTCAGTAAGATTTTTATTTATCCAGAAAAATTTGTATTTTTCAGCAAGAACCCAATAAATTAATCAAAGTGACAGTAAATAAATGCTGTTCTTTTGAACTTTTCACTCATTGAAGAATCCTGAAATGTATCAGTTTCAACAGAAATATTAAGCAGCACAACTGATTTCAAAAATGATAACAATAAGAAATGTTTCTTGATCAGCATATTAGAAATCAACATATTAGACTGATTTCTGAAGGATCACGTGTACACTAAGAAAAGTCTGTAAAAATACAGTTTAATGTGATATGAAGAAATTTTTCATGTCGTATTTAGAATTACGCATTGCATTGTGTTGTGTTTTATAGTTGAAGGAAATGTCTGTAAATTTAACAGAAAATGTACTGCAATGTACTACAGATTTTTTTCTTATAGTGTGAGACTGAAGACTGCCATCACAGGAATAAATTATGTTTTTACATACATTAAAACAGAAAACAGTTATTTTAAATTGTAACAATATTTTACAATATTATTGTTTTTACAGAATTTTTGATTAAATAAATCCAGCCTTGGTAAGCATAAAACACTAAATCTTTAAAAAATCTAACCGACCCCAACTTTTCGTACAATAATGTAAATACATACATTATATTACAATAACATTAAGGGGATAGTTCCCCTTAGTCATGATACTCTCGTGAACACGTGTCGAAGACTGAAACGGAAGTGAAGAAACTGTTGAACAAAGTTGTTTTTTCTTAGCGCACAAAAAGTATTCTCGTATCTTCATAAAATTACGTTTAAACCACTGATGTCACATGGACTATTTTAAGGATGTCCGTATACCTTTCTGAACCTTGAACATGTCAGTCGCATTGCTGACAGAAAGCTCTCAGATTTCATCAAAAACATCTTAATTTGTTTTCCGAAGACGAATGAAGGTCTTACGGGTTTGGCACTACATGAAGGTGAGAAATGACAAAATTTTCATTTTTGGGTGAACTATCCCTTTAACCAGGATCAACGAAAAAGTATCAAAAAGAATATGCTGTAAGAAAGTATTAACCATTGTTATTTCATGCATGATGAAAACAGCCCCACTTTCAGGACATGTCGTAAGACAAATTATACCAAAGTTGGAAATGTCAATAGTCCCAAAGGTTGATTTAGAAATATTTGCATTTCATCATGTTCTGTGTATTGAACAAAGGTTGCCGGGATGTGTCAGGCTGCCATATATGCATACCACTCGAAACTCCAGTGACACGAAAAAATGGCCTGTTAACATATAAAAACATATTGCTAGGCTTTTAATATTTAATGGATAGGAAGTATAAATCCGCACAGGAGTTTCTTCAATAAATCAGCAGGTTTACTGGAGGGGAGGATTAATTTCCTCCGTCTCTGAGTCACTTTAATGTGACCTTGAGTGGCGTGAGCAGCTGCAGAGAGAGTAAGTGCGGCACTATCAACCATGACAAGCGGGACCAAAGAGAAAACGGAAGTATAGATGTGTATTTTTATACCAAAGCAGCTGCTCGTACAAAAAAGTGGTTGTATTATACAGATAACAAAAACATGAGGCAAAATGCTTATCTGTCCCCCCTTTCATTCAAGTACTTAAGCTTACAAAATCACAACGGCCACTCTCAAGAGGAGTCTGGGACAAACACACACACACAAACACTGAGCTCCAGTCACACAAAAACAAGGGCATCCATTCTCAAGTCACGCACACTTTCCCAGGATGCTAAGGGAACTTAGACAAAGGGAGTCTTTTAATTGAATAAGTGTGCTAGGAAGTAGCAAATGATTTGAGGACAAAAAACAAATGATTTCATGGTAACAGAAACTATGAAAGGCCATTTAGGCTGGATCGTAGAAAAGAAAGAGGTAATCACTGCTGTTTGCCTGGGATACGGCAATAGAAGGACGGGTCACTCAATTACCCATGGTTCCAGGCAACAGAAAGGGCATGAGGTTTGTTCACCCAGAGGGGTGGCTTCCGCAGAGCATTGTGAAGAAAAGACCAGCACATTAATCTCCTCCAAAAGTGCCTTTTTTTCTTTAGGCTCAGAGAGGAATACAAAAGAGGCTGATATAGAGGAATAAGAAGAGAGAACAAACTTCCATGGATCATTTTCAGGAATGAGGGATGTGTTTTGACTGCTAAAAGCACTAATTTTATAGTTAAAACAGTATCCTTATTCATAAAAACAACAACATGTGAGATTAATTTGTTGCTTTTAAGAACATTTACAAATAAAATATCATAAAATAAACAATAAAACAAAATGAATTAGTACCAAGGCATACTATATTTAGTAATATGCACATAAATTCTACCAATAAATAAACAATAAAACAAAATGAAACAAAATAAAATATATATAACTTAAAACCCCCACTATATTTAGTAATATGCACATAAATTCTACCAATAAATAAAAATAAAATGTTTTAAATTTAAAAATTATATAAAAACATAGATTCTATACCATAAAATTAAAAAATAATATAAAATAAAACATTAAAATGACATGATCCTGGTGAAATTATTATATTGTAACCCACATAACCAGTGTGGACTAATAATTCAGCTCTAAATCTACAACATGACAGATAGAAAAACAGAAATTCAGTAAAACAATATAAATCCAACATACTCATAAACTACTAAAAACACATATTGAGAAAGCCAACATACTGATCTGCTACTTAAACTGCATATTCTTCTTCTTCTTCTTCAATGCTACTCCTAGAGCTTTTAATGTTACTTTAAATTGTAATAACATTTCACAATATTACAGTTTTTTTTTAATCAATAAAGTACAACACTGGAAAGCATAAGAGACATTAAAAATCATGCTGACCATACTGTTATGCTTATTCTTACTGAAGGCCAGAAGAGATTAAAAAAAGTGAGAGGAAGTGACAATACGGAAGCGGTCTGTCCTACAGATTTCCTCTGAGGTCCCAGCCAGGAACTTGTTTTGGAATCCGGGAGTCTGCTGCTGCCTCCACGTTTTTCAGTCAGCACTCACCTCACAAGCTACATCCTGTGACTCACCATATCAGAGTCATGTTGAGCAGTTACAGTTCCTGGCCCGGCTTTTTCCTGATTCCATCAGCGTGACCTACATACATCAAAAGAATGGATTCTGAAAGTCATTCACAGTCTTTCAGGATGCCACTCAAAGATTTAGACCATGTGTACTTTTTCACTTTTTCCTTGGTGTCCCCGTGACTTACTGTTCACCAAACATAACCTTTCAAACTCCCACTCACCAAGTTTTCAGAAAACATACACTGCTTCCCCCAAACTGACCACAAAGAAAAACAATACTTCTGGATGGATATTTGCTGTTTCACCTTCTATTGTGAGAGAGAAAACACTATAAGAACCATTTTATCCCAAGAGTGGGTTATTCAACAGTTTAAGTTTAAAAACAGAATTTTTCTACAAAGTGCAGTTTTGAATGACTTTTGCACCAGATACAAACCCTAATGGCCCTTGCTGGGCATGAATATCTGTGAACCAGACTGGAGATATTATCGTCATACAAATTACAGTGATGAAACATCAATAGGTGTGCAACTCAGTCGTGTAACTCAGTACGTCCTAATGACATCACTAAACCTAGATAACTAACTAAGCATATCACACAGCCCTATAAGAATGTGATTGTACTTCCAAAGAATAAAAAACCTGCCTTTGTCTGAGTCAACAGCTGTATTTTATGAGTCACGAGGTTCTCAAGCTGAGCTCATAATGATGATGCATGCTGGTTTCAAGTGGAAATCATTTGTTCTTCGCTTTGGCCTGGCTGATCAGATTTCATAGTAAAAAGAACATATTCTGTTGGCTACTGCTCACACCAATAATCAGATCCATCTGGACAATGCTCATGTTAGAGGTGGGAGCCAGCCGTCATCCGATTCATTACACAACCAGTGAGTTCAGTGTTCACCCTCCCTCACAGTCATAACGAAACTATGCTTGTTTAAAAGTGGCCAGTGTGCAGAGTGACGCAATGTGGTATATCCTGTATTTTAGACATTGTGGCAAGAAAAGGGCAAGGTATCAAAATGCAGCAAGATTTATCCCCTGGCTCTCTATATGAGAGAGTGAAATAATGACTTTAACAGAGGGCCTTAACCACAAAGCTTAAGAAAGAGATATAATCAAATTAGGGCCTTAAAGCCTCAAAGCTTAAAGGGGTCATGAAATGAGAAACCAAATTTGCCTTGATCTTTTGGAATATAAGAGGTCTTTGTACCATTAAAACATCCTGCAAGTTTCATAGCTTAAGAAGTCCTCCCCATTATAAACGAGCCATTTATTTAATCAAGCTCTAAATACAGCTCGTTCTGGATCCATGGTAAGAAGTGACGTCACCGTGCGAAGTGACGTTCCAACCATTTGCATATGACCGCCTCCAGCACAAGACAACTACGCTCATTTCGTATCGTTGTCGCGCCGCGCGCCTCACAAGTGTTCAGTCGACGGACAGCGAGTGGGTCTGTGTACAGGAAAATTACAATGCCACGCAGATGTGCTCAAACATATAAGGTTTTATCATTGCAAGAGCCATTGCTTCGAATGCATCACCCACTACTAAACAGTTACGCTCAATCGCAAATGTTCTGGCTGGGGGTGTTAATAATTGAGCCATAGGCACTGACGTTAGCCAATCATAACAGTGGGCGTTAACACTGAACTCTTAAAGGGGGAAACAACCCAAAAACAGACTGTTTGAATCAAAGGATGAGAAACAGGGAGGGAAAATGTCATAATTCCCTACATTTTAAAAGTTTAAAAAAAAAAAAAAAAACTAAACAAATACTATAATAAAAACAAATAAACAAAAATAATAAACTATAATAAATAAACTTAATACAACTTTAAGAAAGAGATATAATCAAATTTCATGAGCTCTACTGTTTGGACTTTCTGTGACGAATTTCTGTGCAATTCATTTGTACATACATTTAATTGAAATCGACTATTTAAGAATGGTTTTACATACACTACCATGTTGAGTCTGTAAGATTATGTTAATCAAGGCTGCATTTATTTAATAACAAATACAGTAGAATATAATATTTTCAAATATTATTATAATTTAAAATAATTTTAAAATATTGTAAAAAGTAATTTATTCCTGTGATGGCAAAGCTGAATTTTCAGCATCATTACTCCAGCCTTAAGTGTCACATAATCCTTCAGAAATCATTCTAATATGCTGATTTGATGCTCAAGAAACACTTATTAATATCAGTTTTGAAAATTGTTGTGCACAACTCAATTGAATGCATCCTTGTTAATTACTTCTGCTGGTGTTCCAAGGCCCATATTTAAAACCACAATTTTTGTAAGAAAATGTTTTGTACAACCGATGCAATGTGCCTATTTACATCCAGAATTTTGTAAAGCAAAGTTTTAGATGTGGTGTTCAAAAAGATATTCATAAAGGTTTTTTTTTTCTTTTTTATCCACCATGAGTGTCTAACACAATGATCTTGTAACCTGTAACCTGCCCACTACCAAGATAACCCACCCACAAAGTCATCAAACTAACAAGGTTTGGAACTGTGTGGACAGACTGCAAGGTTATGACACCCTACAAGTCACTGTGACATGCCACCTCTCCTCAGTTTGAAACACCATTTACATTCAGTGACTAATGTAAAAATTGCTATTTGTTATATAACTATAGATCATTTTATTAGCACACCATTAAAGTTTATCCCCTTACATACCATCATTGTAAATAGCTAAAGATCTTGAGTATAATGTATAGAGGTAAAATAAATAAATTTTCTTTGTTTTCTGATTTGTTTTTTCTTTTATAAAAACGTAGGCTTCTGAGCATATGCAGACAATCTACTTAAAGGAATAGTTCACCCAAAAAAGGCATTTTAATTTAAACCATTGCTTCTGTTGCTAAAAAACAAGTCCTTTATCCATAGTTTTCTTCAGTGAAAAAATGACAGCAGTGGATGGACTTTTTCACTGGAGGAAGTGTTATTATGGGTTATAGACTAGTATTTTGGCCAGAAGTGACCATTTAAAGTTAAAACAGTTTTATGATTTTTTTTTTTTTTTTAACAAACATGCAGGTTTTCGAGTCACTGGATGTTAACTGGTCAGCTGGAGTCATGTGGATTACTGTGATGTTTTTATCTGCTCTTTGGACTCTCATTCTGACGGCACCCATTCACTGCAGAGGATACCTCAAGTGATGCAATGTTAATTGCCATTGATTCAGTAAAATACATAATTTCTTCTCAAAGTCTAGATGGCTGCTAAAATAAATTAAAAATATATATATATTTAAACCTAAACAAAAGATCCATAATATGATGATTTTATTGAGATAATTAATAATTCCACATAATTCATTTGATTACATGGGTAAGAAATGTGATTGAATATTTACTGTTTTATAATTGATCAATCTGAATAAAAAAAAGACATGATTTACTTTTTTACTTTCTTTGTCATTCCAGCATCTAGGGCTATATTCATAGTGAGAGCCAGTTAATTCATACACAAGTTCATTTTTTTTATTCATCTGCTTTCTCCATTCTGTGGGTCCCCACAGAAAACAACCAGGAATGTTCAGCTGCAAACACTAGTTTATAACTGGCTAATGTCTCTTTAGGACTAGACCTAATCAGGGTTGGGTCCTTATGCTATATTAAGGAAAAGAGAAGTGGGAGTGATGAAATTACTCAGATTATTCAACAAATAGAGAAAACCATCTTCCAGATCCATCGTCTCACCTTCACAGCTGCACAGAAGGAGTTGATAATGTGATAATCTGCAGAGCCATGACAGCCTTTACTAATGTTACCTAGATCACTCATATCTATGGTGTTTTTTTATGGTCTTTCTAGTAAGGAAGTCGAACACTTTGATCTCATATCCATTGTAGGACAGTTCCCCCTTGTGAGAGAATGAGCAAATAGATGATAAACCCCTTTACGGTCATGAAAGAGCTGAAATGTTGACACAAATGAACATGATGTCCCAACTTACTACTACCATGGATAGATGTTTTGCGTAATCATATTTTCTCTGTAAAATTACAAATTCCATGTTCACTACCTGCAACAAATCACAAAAAAAAAAAAAAAAAATTTTACCTAAAAATAATATAAATCTAATCTTACTTTGATAGACCTGCAAAATTAAAATTTTACCTAAAAATGTTATAATTTTAATCTTTTTTTTTTTTTTTTGCAGAAGTATTAATAATGTTTAATAATTTTAAGATCTACCTTAAAACTTTATAAAAAAAAAAAAAAAAAAAAGAAAAAAAATAAAAAAAAAATAATAATAATAAATATGGATGTATATTGACAACAATATGAAGAAAGAAATCTTAAAAAACTGAAACTTGAGAGCCCCTTCCAGATTAGTGGCCCAATATAATTATTATAACAGCATAACATCATCAGCCAATGAGGTTAAACTTGACTGTCCTGTGCAATCAGTCTAAGCACACTAATAAAAGAAGCACTCTTTCTATTAATTCACTATCAGTTTAGCTTCGCCACATGTGCGCAGGTTATGTTAGATTTAGTGTACCTTCGTCCACCAGCCTAGTCATGAATCAGATCCAAATCATGTCAGCATAAGCCTAACAGAGCAAAAGAGCTTTCCGCCTCGTTTCTCCAGTTTCCTCTGACAAAGGAGTGAGCAAAATGATAGAACCCCACCTAATAGAGAAGACAGCGCTGACACAACACAGAGAGACATGCATTGCACGCACACCGCAAACACATTAAACACATCCTACCGGTTCCAGATGTTGAATGTGGATGACATTGCCAATCACTCCACTGTCAATCAACAGAATTGTTGAAAAAAAAATGTGTATGTTCTTTTCTGCTTGAAACTTGGAAACAGTGTTAATTTTAGCAGGCTTTTTGATTTAGTCTTAGTCTTTATCTTGATACGAAAATGCTTAATAGTCTTAGTCACATTTTAGTCATTTGAGTCTTTCATAGTTTTAGTCAACAAAGAGTCATTGCATTTTTGTCAACTTTTAGTCATTAGCCAAACTGCAGTTACAAAATTTTTTATTTTGGGAGCTACTTTATATGTAGTCTTCAAACTAAAATAATCATTAATTCTTCTCTCTTTAGACCAAATCAATCAAGCTTATGAGAAATTTGAATCAAGGACTGAAGTTGGAAAAACTTGAATAAATTATGACAATTTTCATTTTTTGGGTGAACTACCCTTTAACGGTAGTGAAAAAGGAGCAACTTATAAAAATATTTTCATTATATATATTTTTTTTTAAAAAGAAGCACATTAAGACAAATACAATAGAGATACAAATTAAACTCATTTTTCAGATACAGTAGGTTTACTTAACATGTATACATTTATTTAACATTTTTGTTGATTAACATTAATGACAGATAGGTATTTAATTAGGAATGCTGCCCCCTTTTAAGACAGATGGCATGCATGTAATACTGACACACGTTCATTTTCACCATCCTGTTCATGTTCACTTAATCCATAACCAACTGTATTAATGTTAGATACTCTACAGCAGGGGTTTTCAAAGTTTTTTGTCAGCCGAACCCGTTTGACCTAAATTATCTTTTTTTTAACCAGTTTTAATGTTTCAGTAGTATTTACATAGCTATTGTTATTATTACACTCAACAAATTATAAAAATTCATATTATTTAAAAAAAATAAATTATACGTTGTTTTTTTTTTTTTTTTTTATACAGGGTTTCCCAAAAAGAGAATTATTTTTATACATTTAAGAGGTTACATTTACATCACATTTGTATAAACCTGTAACATTTCTTTGCAAAAACTTTTTAATTATTATTATTTTTTAATTAATTCATTAATGGTATTAACATACGTTTACCAACTCACAAACACCCTGCAATTCCCTCATGAACCACCAGCTTGGAAAGTTGTTCATTAAGACTCAAAGAAAAGTGTAACTACTTTAATTCTGTGGATGACAGGGTCGTCTCTGAGAACTTGGCACACTGTGAGTATGACGCCACTCTAAATGCAAGCCTCTACAATCTCTGTGCAGTCCTCCTCTGTAACCTTAGAAAGCATAATAAAATAAAATAATATTTATTTTATATAAATAAAATAATAATAAATAAAACAACTATAAAATTAAATCATACACAAATCATGGAAAATACCACATATGTTTGTTGGTCAATGACATATAAGAGTAAAGAGTGTAGTTTATGTACTTCTTGTATTTATAGTGGTTTTATGGTTTTGAAAGAAAAAGTATACTATTTTGAAGTTAAAAATGTATTAACTCTAAAAATATCATGTTGTGTAACTAACAAATTTTCCTTACACCTCTTCCAAAAAAGTTTTAATATATATTTAATGTCTAATAAATATTTGTATGTATTTTAGCTGCTGACCAAAACATATTCAAGTTACAGTTATATAACGAATATGGGCTTAAAGTGAACTTTAATTTGAGGGTATTCTCATCACAGTTGGAGGAAAGGTTGAGGAATTACAGCTCTTTTACATGTACCTCCCCTCTTTTTCAAGGGATCATAAGTAATTGTACAATTGACTCAAAAGCTGTTTCACGGACAGGCGTGGGTTAGTCCTTCATTATTTCTACATCAATGAAGCAGGTAAAAGTTCTGGAGTTGATTCTAAGAGTGCCGTTTGCATTTGGAAGCTGTTGATGTGAACCCACATCATGAAGTCCAAGAAGCTCTCCATGCAAGTGAAACAAAACAAATCCATCAGAGAGACAGCAGGAACATTAGGAGTGGCCAAATCAACAGTTTGGTACATTCTGAGAAAAAAGAACGCACTGGTGAACTCAGCAACATAAAAAGGCCTGGAAGTCCACAGAGGACAACAGTGATGGATGATCAGAAAATCCTCTCCATGGTGAAGAGAAAAAACTTTCACAATATCCAGCCAAGAGAAGAACACTGCAGGAGGTAAGCGTGTCACTGTCAAAGTCTACAATCAAGAGAAGACTTCACGAGAGCAAATACAGAACTTTAAAAACAAGCCAAAAACAACTAAAGAAAAAACATAGCAAAAAACAAAAAAAAAGCCAAACCACTTCTGCAAAAGCATTCTTTGGATGGCTGAAGTTAAGATTAACCTGTACGAGAATGACGGCAAGAAAAAAGTATGGAGAAGGCTTGGAACAGCTCATGATCCAAAGCAGTGGAGCAGTGCGATGGCATGAGCAAGCATGGGTTCCAGTGGCACTGAGTTACTGGTGTTTATTGCTGATGTGACAGAAGCAGCCGGAAGAATTCTGTGTATATGGATGCCTCCTGCGTGCCCTCTCCCAACTCTGGAGGCCCTTCACAGTCCCCGCTGTCTCAAGAGAGCGACTCATCACACCCAGGTCACTCTTTGTTCAATCTGTTAGGCAAATGGTAAAGAGCAATTAAAACAAGGACAAATAGACTCCAACGCAGTTTTTATCCAATAGCTGTAAAAGCTTTAAATGCCTCAGGACAAATGTGAAGTAAGAGATTTGTGTATTTAGTATTTGCACGTGTGTTTTTTTTACGGGATTTGTGCAATTTTTGAATGTAAGCAGGTATGTGCACTTTTTTTTGGAGTGAGAGACTGAAAGTGATTTTAGTTTTGGATTGTTGGACAAATGACAATCAAGGTATTCAGCGAAGTTGATTGGATAGCGCCTCATAGTACAAGTGGACAATGACCCAATATATGCAGCAAAAGCAACCCAGGAGTTTTTGAAGGTAAAAAAGAGGATTATTCTACAATGGCCAGATTTCAACCCGATTGAGCATGCATTTCACTTGCTGAAGACAAAACTAAAGGCAGAAAGACCCACAAACAAACAACAACTGAAGACAGCTGCAGTAAAGGCTTGGCAAAGCATTACAAAGGAGGAAACCCAGTCTCTGGTGATGTCCATGAGTTCCAGATTTAAGGCAGTCATTGCCTCCAAGGATTCTCAACAAAATATTAAAAATGAACATTTTATTTATGATTATATTTATTTGTCCAATTACATTTGAGACCCTGAAAATGGGGTAACTGTGTATAAAAACATTTTGTTATATTTTTGTTATATTTTTGTTCAACCCCTAGAATTAACCCTCATTTAATCTTGATTAGATTTATTTCTATTCTGATTCTGCTGGCATATGGACCTGACTATATAATAAATACTTTTAAGTATTTTTTTTAAATAACATTTTTTAAAGAAATAATAATAAATGATTTTAAAGTACTTTTGAATCAATTAATAGAGCCCCCCCAAAAAAGGCATGGAGCCTTATGGCAAACACTTACAGCCATTGGTTTTTCCAGCAGTACATGGTAGCCTTTCTTAGCTTAAAGCCACAGCAGGATCCTGAAGAACCATAAAACGGTTGGACACTGAACCCATTCAATCTCCAGACAACTTAAAGTGCAAGTATGCCATTCATTAACCAGTAAAAAGTAGCTAAGCACACCATGCTGATCAACAGAACTCTATCCTGTGAACATTGACCAAATGTACATAGAAAGCACATACCTTATGAAGATGATCAGGAGTGCAGATCAAAACAGCATCTCTCTGCTATGCAACGCCAATCTATGTAAAAACAAAAAAATCAAGGCATTTGAAAGACGAAACAGATACAATAATGTTACTGTAACAGAAAGATGGACATACCATTGAAAGTGTTTTCATCAGGTACTTTATGACGTGCCTGAAGTCTCTTTCGAGCAAAATCCCTAGGGTCAGCAGTTCCCACTACATTGGGAGGAAATTTATTCACGTGGTGGTGAAACAGCAGAACTGCTGACTGTTGAAGTGATATTAAAACAGAAGTCATACCCGCATGCTGTCAGGAAAAATCACAGCATTGCCAGAATAGTGTTCTCCTGTTACCAGCTCCAACCACGATGACCTCCACAGGTGATGGCATTATAGCGGTTCCCTGCTGATTTAACAACACTCAGACTTCAGTTTTAAACAATATTTTAAAATTTCCTTCTTCCTACAACCAAATTATCAATAAATACTAGATATATATTTGAGCTATATCTTACATAGCATTTGACATATTACCATGCAAAATAGACTGAAGATCTGTAAGGTTATCTTCACAGGATAATAAAGGTCAGCGTGACTCTGTGATGGGTTAGATACTGGTTCCCAGAATTCAGTAAATTACTTAGTAATTTTTAAGCATGACATTGATGGTAAACCAAATCTTTGCAGTGTCAAACAATATACTGTGTTCATCTAAAGACAGGTGAACTTTCTTTTGTAAACAGGTCAGACGCTGTGTGATATTATATGAAAATAATAAATGAGGGTGTCATGTGTTCTCAAGTGTTACCTTATAACGAAATCCCAGTGCGCTTTAACTACACAATAACAAATCGGAGTTCTTGATCCTGGTTAGGATCCTATAAGTGCTTGATTACGTGTATAAATACAAACTTCACTCGTGAGCAGGCAACATATATGAACAGACGTAAAACGGAGCGTTCGGCTCATTCACAGTGTATTAGTTACTTCCTTGTTTACGTTTGTGCGATGACGTCCAAATTACGCAAGCGCAAGGTTAGAAACGAACGTACCATCATTTGCTTATGTCCCTTCGGTCCAAACGCCTATAAATTTCTTTCACGGAACACATACAAATTTTGAACATCCTGTACTAAAATTAAAAAAAACAAACAAACAAAAAAACATAAAGGCACTATCATAAACCATCCACACGACTCGCATTAGTTTTTGCAACCAAACGAGAGCATAGTGTTTGATTATTAGGATTAGAAAATCACTGTAAAATATTGATGTTTATAATACGTACAGTTCAATTAATGAATAAACAATTTATTTGAGGAGGGTCTTTTCAGTGAATTTTATTATTATTATTATTGTTTTTACATGTTTGCACTGATTCTGCCTGTATTTTTCTTTTTTCACATTTCATCTATTTGCTTCTTTTTCCCCTCGATCTATAATTGGGTTTACAGCTTCTAATAATATACTTTAATATATTGTAATTACTGTAATCCTTCAGGAAACTCAAATCTGAGATTGTACAGTATGGCAGTTCTCCCTCTTGTGGACTCGCGTTATTAATACAACTTCAAGAATTTAATCTGTAGTTATGTGTAACTTTTTAAAATTAATTTAATTAATACACACACACACAAAATAAATAATATGTAAATAAAAACGGCATGCTTATTTTTTATAACCTGTCATACATTGGATTTTTTTTTTCTTTTTCTCAGCTCTCAACTTTTCACAACTCACCCACAAGTGTCACCTTTGCAGCCGCATCATAAAGCTTGCTGACAACAAGGTGATGGAGGGCTCATCGTTCTAGAAAATGTACAGAGAAGTGACAGACAGACTGTTGAGGTGTGGATTCTTTTCTGAGAAGCACTAGAAAGAAAGTGACAATTACTTAACTTGAGTAGTCTTTTGTCTTTGAGGATGACTGAGAGAAGTCTTATGAACATCCTAACAAAAACAAGAAGACTGAAACTTTTTCAGAAAGCCATCAGTCTACTGAACATTAATACTACATCATCAAATTCAGCTTTGCTATCACAGGAATACATTTTAAAAATATTTAAAAAATATATTAAAATAATAAACATTTTATACAATTTCACTATATTTCTGTTTTTACTGTGTTTTTGATCAAATAAATGCAGCATTAGTGAGACTTCTTTCAAAAACATTTAAAAAAATTGAACAGTTGTGTATATTATGTGCACTTTATGTCATTATGCTTGCATTGCACACTTTTTAAATTTATCTAGATTTATTACCTGTGTCTAATAGGAGCAGTGTTTGCCAAGACCATGGGTTAAATGTCTTGCAAAGTCGTTGCTGGACATAATTTTATTTCCATAAACACAACAAATACTTTAACTATAATGATTTTCAAACACTTTCATAACATTCATATAATTAATAACTATACTACAATCTTTACAAGATTATATAATTTATGACAACAACTTCATAAGTTGTAAAGTAGCATAATTGCATCTACATTCAAAGAGAAACATTTTACAAACAAAACAAAAATATCTAAACATACACTACCATTCATTTCAGGACCATTTTTCATGTTTTTGAAAGACATTTCTTACGCTCACCAAAGCTGCAAATATAAAAAATAATAATAAAGTAAAACAGTTATATTATATAGCCATTTTCTATTTTAATTTATTTTAAAATGTAATTTATTCCTGTGATGGCAAAGCTGAATTTTCAGCAGTCATAACTCCAGTCTTAAGTATCACATGACCCTTTCAGAAATCACTATAATATGCTGTTTTGGTGCTAAAGAAAAATGTCTTCTTAATATCAGCGTTGAAAACATTGATAAAACAAAACAAAACAAACTTACTGACCCCATTTGAACAGTAGTGTACATGTCAAACAAGACTACGTCAAATGTTAAATTTGACAAAACTTATACAGTAGATAACAAAACAAAAAAGGTATCAACAATTACTATTACATAAAGATCAATTGTAAGAGGCTTGTGCAACACAATAACTTACGGAAATATTTGCAAATTTATGATTAGAAATTCTTGCCATTATGTTTGCCCGATTAACCATAAATACATATAAACCATAAAGACATGAACTTTTTTGTCATCATCTAATCTTATGTATGTTTAATTTCTAGTGTACAATACATGGACCAGAGACTTCTCGTTTTATTCTAGCCCTCAGTCTGCACAGTTCTACATGGCCACTGTCCACTTTAAGCCCAGTCTCTGTCAGAAGCCAAGCTATGTCGAGTTTCTGTTGCCCATAGTTCTGCAGGGCAAAGCGCAGAAACATTTCGGCAAGGTGTTGTGTTCCCAGACCAGCCTCCACACACAGCAGAGCCTGTTCCTCGTGCAGGTCCAGGGCTCGAGAAAAGTCCTGTAACCCAGACTCCTCATGGGAACACAACAACAAACTACGGCCTCTGCGGCAATGGTCCTCTGCCCAAACCCTTTTCTCCTCTCTGCCATCTGCACCATGGCCCTGGATGACCTTATTCAGATCAGACACCGCCCTCTCGTGGAGCCCCAGGTGGGCCAGACAGGCTGCACGCTGCCTGAGGTACTGAAGCTTCATCTCACTGACCGCTCGCACTGCTAGTGTAAGGAGTGCTAAAGCCTGCTCCCACTGACCACTTCCAGAAACGCTACTGGCCTGCTGAGAAGCTGCCTGGAAGCACAAATTCACTTTATTAGCCACTGTAGAGTTGAGTAATAGACAATTAAACTAATACACAAAAATAAATATAAACACTAAATCCCCTGGTACCTGTGCCAGGCGTTTTCTCTGAGCCGACTGCAGAAGAGTGATTAGAAAGTCTAGAGTCGCTGGTTCTTTCTCAGACACCACACTCAGATAGTTGGCTGCCACTTTGTAGCTCTGCTGCCAGACCTTCACAACACCCCACCTGGCCTTAGCTGCGGCATCTCGAGGCTCTTGACCAAACACCTGCTTCAAGTGTGCACCTGCAACATTCACCTCCCCTCACAAACATAAAAGTTATGTTTTACATAGACATGGCACACATACTTGACTCCTACATGCTTTGTACAGTTCCCTACCTTTGGCAAGTAGTGTATCTATGTATAGGAGGTGCCACCTGGGTTCCCTGCAGTCAGTGTTCATGAGCACTCCACCAATCAAAAAGGCCTCTCGAAGGAGCTCCTCGCAGCAGGGTACAGGGTTGGCCGACAGTGTCTCTGACAGGCTGCTGCGACAGTGCTGACCCAACCATTCACTGACGAGTTTTCGTGCTTTGTCTTTAAGCGACAGCATGCTCTGAGTGACCTCCTCAGCTCCACACTGAAGGGCAACCAGTATGTCCAGTGTGCATTCCTGATGAATTATTGATATTATAGTGTCAGTTTACAAGCATACATGAAAAAAATTACTTTGAGTGTCTGTTACATCAGCCACTGATGTTAAAATATTGTTTATTTTAAGTTTAGTTTAGATTACTTTACAAATTAAAAGGAAAAATTATTGGAAATGTGTATGAAGAAGTTACCACTAAACCAAGACTATTAAATGTTGTAAAAGTTTGTTTATTGTCATTTCATGTTATCTATGCATTAACCTTATTGTCATGTGTTACTGCATTATGAAACCACATGCAAAAACATGTTTTGATAAAACGAGGTGGCTCCCATGGGTGGAGGTCTTTGTTTTTGCTACCACACCTTCTGCTGGTTCAGCATAAGATAAGTGAATCCTCTTCCACACAAAGCCTGCACATGGTCTGGGTGCTCTTTAAGGATTGCAGTGAAGTCAAAGATAGCCGTCTTCCATTGGCCCAGTAAAGCATAACATCTTGCTCTCTCCAGCAGGGAATCTATTGCTCCACCACCTAAAGAATAATTAGTTGTTAGGAAATATAAAACAGCAGTGTTCTGAATTATCTTCTTCTCTTTCTAACATAATTTATATTAAGTTGATCATATGAATTATATGAAATATGAAAATCAAGATAAATAACAGAAGTATCAACTATCAGCTGTATTTTTCCATAGAAACTGCGTCAATTAGAAAGAATCAATGGTGTAATTTCCTGTGAGCATTTACACTTATCCCTCTACATTAGACTATGATAATCATAAATATTTTGTAATGTAAATTTATATTACTGTACTGTATGTGTCTGAAAACAACACACTCTCATTACCTGAAGCCATAATGGCAATGGACAAATAGGCCACAGCTTCCCTTATTGCACTTTCTGCTTGTTGACCACACAGTATACGCTTGGAAGCAGTGTGACAGTGTTTTTCTAGAAGGTCTCGGTCTTGTAAAGATGTTACAGATAAAAGGGGCCGCAGACAGCTAGTGTCTCCTGAATTAATCAGCTTCTTCAGTAGCTGTAAGACAACAGAGAGATTGCTTACTGTGAAGACCAAAATTAATACAGGCTATTTTATCATAGATGCCTTTTTTAATGCGATTTAACTAAGGTGGACTTTAAGAGAAATATAATCTGGCACCTGATAGGCATCATAGAGGAAGCCTCGATGCAGCTGCAGTATTGCAAGGCGTGCGAGAATCGGTGGCCGTGGGGCTGTGTGCCCAATGTTCAGAAGAAGACGATAAGCCTCCTCAACACGACCCAACTGGTACAGAGCATCTGCTGTGAGAATCTGGGGTCCATCGGCACCGGGTTGTAACTCCATTAGGAGAAGAGCGAGAGCGTGCACACCAACAGCAGACCTGAAAGGAAGCACAGGAGACTGAATAAGTGCCATCCATTCCTACTCATGTAGGGCTAAAGTTCTGGAGAGTTCAGCTACAACCTTAACTAATCGCACCTGAACTAGCTAATTAATAGAGGTCATCCGGCTGAGAAGGTCCAACCCAAATGTTTATTGTGACAATTGTTACCATCTGTTTATATTAGATTTTACTCGACATTTTTCGATTTTAAAGTTGTATCAGTTAACATTAGTTAATGCACTATGAACTAACATGAATGAATAAGGTATAAATAATATATTAATATCTATTTATATTTAAAAAGTACAGTACATTTTCATGGTTCAGTACTTTTTTATTTTCTCTAATAAAGTTTAGCACTGTTTTGGAGTGTTGTGTTTGTTTTTATTCAGTAGGCTATCCATTTTATAAACTTGAGGTGAGGTAGATTAATCAGTGATCGGCCAGGGAAATCCAAGTTATTGTTATCAGTAAAATTCACCATCAGTCAACCACTTTTAAATAAGGTCTGCAGAATCTTTACACTTCTAGTCAGGTAGGTTGAAGCTGATCTGTGCAGGAAGGTGGCCCTCCAGGAGCAGGATTGGACACCACTGAATAAGACTAGGAATGAACCAATAATTTCACAGGACACAGAAGAACCATTCCATGACCCATGCCATTACTAATAACTGAAATTCTTTTTAATTCTATACTTTTTTGTCTAACAGATAATCAAATTCAGTGATTTGAAATGTTACAAAGCGAATTTAGGCATGACAGCATTTCAATTTACAGTATAAAAAAAATGGATATTCATTTTTATATTTGGTAAAGTTTACATTTAACAAAGGTAATCAAAGGTACACTCTTAAAACTTAAAGTTCCAAAGGAATCTTTTCACAGGACACAGAAGAACCATTCCATGAAAAGTTCTTTAAAGAATCATTATGAAGAACTTGTGTGAAGACCATTTTAATCATCTGATGAACCTTTTTCTACTATAACGAATCTACTGTGCAATTAAAATTTTATATGGATGTTAAAGGTCCATCATGGAACCATCAAAGTCAAAAAAGAAGTGTTATATTTAAGAGTGTAATCCATGATGGTACCGATATAGTGTGCATCCCCACATAAGACACAAAAGACAAAATGAAAGATACAGCAAGACAAATAAGTTTCATCCCAAATGAGAAAAAAACGCAAATGTACCTCTGTTTGTTGTTGGTGTGACCCTCCTCATGCTCTTTTTGAGCTCTAGGATTTGTCTCAGCTCTTTGCTCTTCGGTCCCCTCAAGCATGACTCTTCCCTGTTCCAGCAACACGGTGCACAGCAACCCACGGTAATTCCAAGGCACCAGGCACCTAACAGTTACAGAAGCATCCTGCAGCTGTAATTGGCTTGCTGTAATGTAATCTAGAGCAGTAAGGTAGTGTGAGCCAGCCATCATACGCAGGATACCCCTACCACAGAGTGCACGGACACAGCTGGGTGGGTGAGGAGTACTATGCTCAATCACCGCTTGGAAATCCTCCAGAGCGCCTTTGTGGTCTTCAGTGAAGAGTCGGGAATACCCTCGGAGCACTTGCACGGTGTTCTGGTAGCTCTGCTGGGCTGGAGCTGCAGCGGTGAGCTGGCTACTTATGGAAAGGGCTTCTCTATGTTCTCCACGCAGGAGGAGGCAGTCTGCCAGACGCACACGCAGTTCCCTGCCTCCTCCGTCCGACTCCAGGTGGCATAGAGCTCGCAGTTGAGCGATAACGGGATCCAACAACTCCACTCCTTTCGAAGACCTTAGGTCAGGCCTCATTAGAACGGCCTCTCTGAACTCTGAGACGCCCTTCTCGGCCTGTTGACGCAGCTGGATGCGAGCAGCCAACCCTACGCCACTGTCAGAGAAAATGCTCTGGAATTGCTGTCTTGCTGTGGCTGGATGAAGTGCAAAGCCATCACCTAGATCTTTGCAGACTTCTCTTGCTCGTCCTCCTGCGGAAAAATGAGCAGCTGCTCTGCCCACGAGTAAACAAGCTCTTTTCTCTGGTGCCATTGCATGTTCAGTCTGTGATTCACCTAGTTTAAGAGCCAATGACAAAGCTTCTGCACTTTCTGTGAACTTTCCGAAAGAAAACAAGACTGCTGCTTGAAGCTCTCTTACTTGGATGTCATCTGGTGAAATGGCAAGTAAAAACTCAACAGCTTTAGGAGCATCAAAGTCTTCACCTGCTTGTGTAGGACTCAATGTTTTTTCCATCTGCCCCTTAGTATGGAGAATGGAATATCCTGGAGACATTTGCTGGTAAAAGGCTTTAATTAATAGCTTTACATATTGAGGTTGCCTTTCTTTAACTAGTCTAATAGTTTCTGATTTATTTCCATGAAAGGCCTGCAGATAAAGCTGAGGAACTTTGGGATTTTGTGTGTCAGAGAGCAAGCAGGCCAGAGCTCTAGTTAGCTCCAGAATCAACCGTGTGCGACCCTCAGGTTTAGGCATTTGTTTTCCCTCTAGAAGAGCAGAACACCGCGCAAAGATCTCTTTTGAAGCATTACCTGTACCCTGCAGGACATACTCCATTTTATAAAGAGAAGCAGATATGTTATTGGGGCATAATGTAGACAGAAATACAGCAACAAGGCCTTTACTCAGACCCTCAATAGAATTGTGTGAAACACCATCAAGCCAGGCCTCCAGCGTTGAGATCACCTCCTCTAAATGACCTGCGTTAAGGCCACGCATGTGTCCTACAGTGGAACCAGCATTATTTCCGAAAGCATGTGTGTACAGAGCTGCAGCTCTACTAGCATCCCCAGAGAGCAATATTTTGTCGGCCTCTCTGCACAGTTCAGCTGCTCCTTTATGTATGCCATTCATCTCCCTTCTGTGTAATGCTGTTTAGATTTGGATTACATTTCCTTCACAAGGGTCCTCAACAACCTTTAAAAGAATTGGAAACCACATCATTAAAAAAAAAAAAAAAAATCTCTTGCTCTTAATAACATGCAATGACTTGTTAAATATAAATTGCATAAATAAATGTCACTATGTAGCAAGCTGTTTAAACATTTCTTCCTTTAAACTAACTAGTATCTTTTTTTAATGGTACTAGTTATTTAATTATTTTTTTTTTAAAGTAGAGTGATTAGTTTATTGTTCTATTTTACCAGTAACTATTCATTAGACACTAGGACTTATAAGAATAATGCGTAGTAGGGTCCCTATTAATCAGTCTATTTGTACTAGTAACTAATCATTATGTACTTGTTTCCAAGTAGCTATTCCAGCATTACTAGCACTTACAACATTTTTTTTTAAATCACGTCTTAAAACTTTTTTTTGATTAGCTTATTCTGATTGATATAGTTTTGTGTATTATTGTGTATTGTTTTCTTTTAATTTATTGTTTATGTATTTTATTATCTGTAAGGTACCCTTGAGTGTCTTGAAAGGTGCCCCCAGAAATAAAATGAATTATTAGCTATTTATTACTTAGATCCTTGTCATTTTTTTAATTAATATTACTAGTATCGGTTACATTAGTCACATTTCTTAAACAATTTCCTTTTGGTACAGTATAATCTTACTGGTGGAGTAAAGTTGTTACTAGTTACCTGTCACTGTTTGGACAGTGACTAGCAGCAAATTAATAGGTAGGCTACTAGTATCTGGTAAATTAGCATTAGTGATTAAATGAACAGATACTAGTCGCTGTTGGAAGTAAGTAGTAGGCTATCTAATGAATAATTAAAATATATATATATATATATATATAAAAAATACAAATTATTAAGAGAATATAAGAAAACAATATATATTAAGAGAATATAAGAAAACAATATAATGAAAAAGATACTGGTCAGTGTTGGGTTATTTTTAAGTAAATAAATAAAAGCACCAGTTAAAACGCTAGTCCGCTTTTAGCAATAAATGGCAGAACCTGTCCTGCAGACACCAATTTAAAACAGATTAAAATTTTCATATGTAATGTATATGATATAACGTAGAGCATGACATTATATCGTCCAATACCAATACATGAGATCGTTCACACCTCTTAATGATGTTTACTCACCTGTCTGTGAGTTTGAGAGTGGTCCACGCACTTTCTGTCGACTTCTGTCTTAAACGAGTTAAACATTGTGTTCTGAGATGTAGCGCATATTAAACACTATTTAGATGAACCACAGATGAATGTTTCTACTCTTTACTCAAAAACAGCTGTCAAAAGATGCGGCTGTCTGGTTAAAGAAAAGCGTAGGCTAGTCCCTAAAAAGAAGCTCCTGCCGAAACTCAATATGCCGACCCCATAAGTGAAAGACGATAGGAGGACGAAACATAAATGAAAACACTTTAACATCGAGAAAAGACAACACTTAAGGCGTTAAGGAGATAATATTAGGGACAACGGCGAATTTATCTGTCTGGCCAGTGCTTGTTCTCTCGTAAAAAATACTAATAATTATTTATGTCTAAGCTACACAGCGCGTCGGTCTTAAAACAAAACTCGTCTAAAAGAAAAAATGTAATAAAGTCGCCATGTTCTTTATTCAGTCACCTGTTGAGAGACTTTGTTACATCCAAATTCCAAAAACTTTGGCTCTAAGCAAACATTCGCTTCCCGCAGCATGTGTTCACTGGTTGCTATGGAAACGACCAACTCTCCTAACAACGTTGTGTTCTAAGAACATTTTCCAGACGTTTTAGTTTCCTAACCATTACATTAAAGAAACGTTATTTCTGAAATCCCAGAGAATGTTTTATATAGACCTAGTTTTTAAATGTTAAAAAAAGATAGTTTATTATTATAATTTATAATGTCCACAAAAGTATTTTTCAATGTAGATTTAAATAAAGTTAAAGAGGACTGGACAAAAATACAGTCAAGCAATAATAAAACAAAACGTCAAATATAGTCTAATATAAAACTAATTTAAGCTTAAATTTCATTTAGCAGATATCACTATATCAGTTTTGCATGTTTGAATGGGTATTTCTGGACTGGAAGATTTAAAGTATCAAAATTAGCAAAGAATATTTGGGGGTGGAAGTGTGTATGTTTCTTCGAACTGACAATATGCAGCTTAGCAAATAGGTTATGGTTATATACATGCCTGGAAAAATGAAATAAAAAAGTGAAACTGCTTTTGATCTTCACTGTGGTTTAAGCAGAAGTCAGATGAACCTGGGGGAACCAGATGAAAGGGGAATTTCCTTCTGCATAGTTCAGAGGCCACACCAACTGTTTGCTGACATTAACTAAACTTAATGTCAGAACTTTTTAGCTGTCTGCACAGCAAGTACACTTACTCTGTCACACTTTCCATTTTATAACTACATGTTGCTGTTGAGATCTGAGCAAGACATATTCCACAAATTTATTGTTTTTATTAAGAAAAGTAACAAATGTGGTGTGACAAAGTTAGTATGAAGTAATACTTCACACTTGTACAATATGACTGAGAACTTATAAGACACAAGTAAGCAGCTAAGTTTTCCTGAAAACCACTACACTCTTAAAAATAAAGTTGCTTAAAGGGTTCTTCACAGCAATGCCATAGAAGAACCATTTTTGGTTCCACAAAGAAACATTCAGTCAAAGGTTCTTTAAAGAACCATCTCTTTCTTACCTTTTTATAATCTGAAGAACCTTCTTTTGCCACAAAGAACCTTTTGTGAAACAGAAAGGTTCTTCAGATGTTAAAGGTTCTTTATGGAACCATTTTAACCATTCTATGGCATCGTGAAGCACCTTTATTTGTAAGAGTGTAGCTGATGGATGCTAAAATTGAAACAAAGTTTTAAATTGGTAAATTATTCTTTAAATATTCACATTTGTACATGTATAGTGACAAGGCTAATTCATATAACCAAGAACAAGAATTGTAATAAGTTATTACAAAGCACCTATGATATGCATAATAATCTGCATTACTTTTACATTATGCTTAAATAGAACAATTCACAAAGAATATTTTTAACCATGACTGAGGGTTTCCTGCTCAGAAGTCAAGAGTCCCTTGGAAATGATTGTGAAATGCAACTTCAGCTTACACGCATGAGGAGATGGAGTGAAGATGAGTCAGTTTTACATGCTTGCTTGCAATTGTTCTAGCTTCTCTTGCAGTTCCTGGGCACAGCCTGACAGGTTCATGTAGTGTAATGTTGAGTAGATATTCTCCATCTTCGCGCCACTGCTCTGACTCCACAGACGCAGCATATGATACTGCTTTTCTAGATAGGATGGGCCTGCCTCCAGTTCGATCCGTTCCATCTGATCATCTGACACAGAAAGCATTCGCAAAAATTCCTTCCAGCGCATCACAGGAATCGCTCTTATGACAGTGTAGAGCACTGGTGCTGGCCAGGACTCCTTCTGCAATACCTGCATCACTGGGGGAAAGTAGATATGGCCTTTAGATACAAAGGTTGAGAAAGCCCAAGCTCTCACATAGAGTAGGCCTATCGGTGCCAGATGATTGTAAGTTATATCACAAAAGAAACATTATGCAGAACCAAATAGTTCATTGCAATGTACATATCAATCAATCTAGCAAGAAGATGAGCACTGCAACAACATTATGGTAATATACTGAATCCCTCTTAAGGTCACTGTCACTAGGCTACATTCTACAAAAGTCCGTAAAATAGGGTTTAATGTATGGGTAATATGAAGGAATTTTCCATATTGATTTTTCACAGGTGTTTTCCCCGTGTTTGGACTTTTGCATTATATTGCGTTGTGTTTAGGGGTTCAGGGAAATGTCAGTAAACTTAGAAAATGTTGTGGCAGAAAATTACCAGTACCTTTTCCGTTTTTCTACTGATTTTTTTTTTTCTTTCACTGCACAGTTGATAAGCCACTTTTGTAAAAACAAGACTGAGCGAATCACTGGTGTGATAAGAAAGAATTAAAGTATTATCGGATGAGCAGAGTGCCTAATATATCATAACTAAAACAAAATTTCCTCCTTTCTCTTTATTCGCATTTACTCTGAAAATTATCTACTTCATTTAATCAGCACATTTTAATGCCCTTTTAACATAAAGCTGTGAGGCTCCTACCACACCAAGGAAGCAACTAAAAGCCTGCAAGTTATTAGAAGTTACTATCTGATTAAACAGTTCTCAGAAGTTCTTCGATTTTGTAATGTAGGCCTGAAGGCTAGCTGATCACAATCAGTTTCACACACGCCTACATGATTTGCAAAAGGATAATAAAACTTGCAATATTTAGAAAAGCAATTACAACATTTGAACAGTTCTAAAACAGAGAATAAGCCTACACTTTATTAAGTTTTGCAATGTTTTAAAGGGGTCATGAAATACATAATTTAAATTTTATGATGTTTCCTGAGGTCATAATTTAGGTCATTTTCCCCCCTGGATTTAGCTCTCTGATTTGAGCACTCCATTGGAAGGGCCGTGTCTGCTGTGAGACTTCAATATAAATGCCCACTACTATGATTGACTAACATCTTTGCATATGAAACGAGCATGCAAACTCTGGAAAACTTTTACTGCAATTGCACTATAACAGCCGCCAAGTTCACCTAATCCTGAAAAGTGTTGATTAAAGCATTTTTATTAAGAACTACTCCGGTTGCAGCGCTGCACTGTAGCCGGACAAAGTCATGTCTACTGTCACACAATGATCGCCTGTAATCTCACCAATACTACCATCATAACTTACACAGTGAAAACACAATGTAAATAAGAGACTCGTTGAGCAGTGTACATTTTGTCATTGATCGTAATGGAAGTTTTGGTGAAAATGCAGAAATCACTGATAGATTCATGCCAATCCAAATTTACATACTGCCATATCTGCCCTAAATAGTACTCAGGGCTGCATTCAAAATTCCTTACTATATAGTGGGCAAAAAAACACATAAAAGAGTAGGCAATTATCCAGATGACCTACTACTTCTGGCGTGATTCTGAAGTGTGCATTTGATGAACACTTTGCTTTCACATGAGGTCACAGGAGAGAATTCATGAATGGCAGTGATGCGATGCAACTGATGCTGATAGGTCATGTGACAATGACAATACGATGAATGCAGTACATCCAAATTACATTCGTACTATAAAAATGTACTCTTTTAGCAGGCGCAAAGTAATTACTTATTTAAAAAAGTGCCTACTCAAGATATTATGCGATTTCAGATGCAGCCCAGATCCATGCACACTCTAATGGCTAATATTGCATACAAACCATTGCGCATTGGATACAGATTCAAACTAAATGGCTCTTCATTCAATATGCTTGTAAATGAAATGAAATGTGGAGGATGTTAGCTGTGATAAGATGATTTACAGGGTTGCTTAAACAATGACAGAACGCGCGCAACTAAGCTACAGAGCTGTCCATTAAAGACGCAACTGCGACAAAGTAGTACATCCCAAAGCTGGCTCTTCTGCTACACACACAAAAATATGTACTTTTTCTTCACAAAAAGAGTGCATTCTTAGTATAAGTAGGCAAATTGGGACACAAAAAAATACAACATTACATGTGATGACTACGCATGTTAAGGTATGCATTGAGGGGAATTGTGAGGTCACAATTCTCCCGATGTCAAATCTGTGTGTTTCAGTAGGGTAGAAAAAAATTATATTTTAAAAAAGGAATATAGTTTTAAGTTTTTTAACTTGCAGTATGTTTTTATTGTAATCTCTTATGAATGTAAATATCAAGAACATTTTGATACTCCATTTCATGACCCCTTTAATATTGTATATAATTACATTTTGGGTTTCCGTTTGCTATCAGGGGGGCCATGATGCTCTGTAAATCTCCACTGAGGACCCTGTGTGGGTAGCTTGTCACTGGTAAAGTTTTAATTGTGGCTCCATTTCTTTCCTTTAAAGACAAACATATGCTTATCAAGGTGATGAAAAAAAAATGTTTTTTTTTTTCAGATAACATGAAAAAAAAAAATTCACCTTGTTATTTAATTGTACACACAACAGAAACATGTTAAATTACAAACCATTGCTGTGGGAATGCTGATTACATCGTTAGGTTGATCTGCTGCAACAAAGACAAAATTCACTTATCTTAAATCTGCATGTTGCAATATTCCCTTAATCAATGTGCATTTCCTATTTTTAAGAAAGGTTTTCAAACCACAGAATTAAAAGAAACAAAACAATGTTAAGCTTCTTCACTTTGTGACAATGCAAGGCAAGTACTAAATCATGTACATGTGAGTGTATATGAACCTGGTTGAATCTGAAGGTTTGGATGTTTTCTAACATTCCAGATTCTGGCTCGACAGCAAAGCCATCTCCGACTGCAGAGCCAGATGAGAAGAAGAGAGAGGAGACAACCCAGCAAGGTCACAATGACCAGTAACACCCACGACAGCGATTTAGGTAAATCTAAGAAAAGGGACAATATATAACACAAAATTTAACCTCTGTATTTCTTACTTGAAAGGTCTGTATATGTAATTTTTTCAAATTATACATGAGAGGATGTTGTGATACCTTGTGGTTCAGCTGTGGTAGGTGAACAAAAAGATTTACAGGGTTCATTCTTACACTTATACCTGAAACAGATTACATTAAGCAATAGAGCATTTGTACTTAACTTGTGCTTTGACCCAAGACACTTTCATGACAAACATATGCAAAACATAATTATAAAATAAATGTATTTACCATAAAAACATTTCCATAATCACAAGTTTTAAAACAAAAAGATTCATCATATTCTTTGATGTGCTGAAAACTGAAATAGTGTTTCATTGCTAATAACACTGGTGAACATTATTACAAATGCAGGAAATTCTGAAGCAGATGCTGATGCTAAACCTTATGCACAGGAAAACCACATCCCATTAACCTACATGCTAAAGACTTAAATAAACTAAAAATCCTTATTCTCCACAAATAGAGTAATCCATGAAGATTCAGAAGATGTACAGAAAATGTGAATATTAGACCCCATACTTAACACAGCTTTGGCATTGTCCACTTTCCAGAAAAGATCCCTGCTCACACACTACTGCTGTGGTTTTAATAACTTCTATTTTGGTTTGAATGGTTTCTTGTTTACAATTCTTTTTACAGTTCAAACCTGAGTAACACATGAAAGGAAAAACACTATTCAGTTACAGTGTCCTAGCCACAAGTTATTCAGAATATTTCATTTTCAGTTTTTTTATTTAGAATCTCATAGAAAGCATCACCTTTGTTCTTTGGCCATACATTAACTCCTTTAGTGGTACTTACATTCTGTGCAGTTTTGGCAACTACTACAGGGTTTACAGTAAACATTACTCTTGTAAAACCCAGGTTTACAAACGCAGACTCTGTTCTGTGTTGGTGTACAGGTGGCATTCTCTACTTCATTAGCTGTAAAACCAGGAGTCTTATATTTAGATAAAAAGTCCACCTTGCTACAGTTATATAAATTTCAAATGCCTAAATTCCACATGCATTAATTAGATTTTTAGTGTACTCTGATATTTTACTTACCACCGCTATCACATGCTATACATCTCAAACAATGTTTCAGATTATTTGGTAAATCAGTATAAAAACCACTCGCACACTTCACACAGTCCTGTCCTGATTTGTAATATCCTGCAGGAAATATAAAAATAATGAAATAAAACAATTGAATTTTGGTTTATTTCTTTTCAGCAAATATATTCCACAAAGCTCCGTCTTTTATGGGTGTTTTTCACTGTGGTTTTACTATTATTTTTATTTTAGTTAGTGGGAGGCATGTCTGTTTACCTTTTGAACAACGTCCATCTGTCATGGGTGGAATTTTAGTTTGGCATTGGCATTGGAAGGCTATAAATAGCATAAATACCTGAAATAAAGACAATTAACTGCAATCAAGTACATTTCATTGTCTTCTGAACATAAGAAATACCATTATATTTAAATACTTAACTACTCAAATAAAAATGGGAAATCTGGATAGTTGTTATTAAATCAGGAGTTTTCCGATGTTTTAATGCCAAAGATCCCTAAATCATGTTCCCTTATAAATGTTAAATACTTTGTGAGAAATATTTTAAGTGTGATAATATACAGAAAGGACAATGCCAGCCTCAGCCCTGCAGAGTTGTGCTTCAACCCTAATCAAACCCACCTGAACAAGCTAATCAAGGTCTGAAAGGTTACTAGAAAGCTACAGGCAGGTGAGTTTTAATTAGGGTTAGAGCTGAATTCTGCAGGGCTGCGGCTCTCCAGGACCGGAGTTCGCCACCCCTGGACAATGCTATTGTTCTCCTACAATAAAAGTAGACAGGCAATTGTTGACATACACTTAAAGTGCAGAGCTGTCAAATTAATGTTGATAGCAAAATGCAGATCATTCGAAGAATTTGATTAGAAACATTTAAATTTATACTGACTTAGTATTTTAGCAAATCTGAGAACCGTTTGAGACCGTTTTGAGATGAACTGTGACTAATGTCATCCAGTAATTTCATCTCTGTAATAATAAAGTAATACTTTTTAGTTGTTACTCATTTTCTCTGATCATGTCTGCATAACCCTTTGCGGTCTGTTCGAAACATTTTTGCAGCACAGTCTTAGGAAAGCTCTTGATATAAACACTTGTTCAAGATGGATTATATTTTGAAAAATGAATCTATTTAGACATTACTACCATAATGAAATAGGGCAGGGGTTCTCAAACCTCTCCATGAAGTACCCCCAGCACTGCATGTTTTGTAAGTCTGCCTATATCTGACACACCCACTTCAGGTCTTGCAGTCTCTACTAATGAGCTGATGATTTGAATCAGGTGTGATAGATGAGGGAGACATACAAAATGTGCAGTGCTGGGGGTACTCCAGGACAGGTTTGAGAACCACTGAAATAGGGTATCCCACTTTAACTCACACATTTGAAAAGAAGTTATACAATATTTTGGAAAATATTTAGCCAATAAACATAAAATTTAATATATACAGGAGTCTGTTACACTGAAGGACAGTCAATGCTAGTTCTTGTCACATTTAATGATTAAAGTGTATAGACATATGCTGTACAAAAATTATATATATCCATCCTCATATATAACAGTAAGTCAAAATAACACCTAACAAATTCTTTCTTTCAAAACTTTTTAATAATCATTTTTACATCTATCATAGTTCCTTATACCTGAGCCTTCAAAATCCATGCTGTTTTGTATTGAGGCCTTAAACCGTAGGCTTAAAGACCCCTTTATTATTTAAGCTTGTCAATGTCTTATTTTATTAAACAAATAAAATAGACCTTTACCAAAGATAATATATATATGCCCACATATCACAAAGTATATAGCAGATAGCAATGATCTACCACTACTTAGCCATGACAATTTAGATAACAAGCAAAGCTTAAAAACCCTTATTGTCATAGAGGTTAACCAAAAGTGTCACAACATTTGCCAAATTCAGTTGTTATTGTAAAAGAGTGGTGGTTACTGAAAAGGTATTAATCGGTCCATGGAAAGGCAACAACAACTTTGCTAGTAAAAATGAAATATATATATATATATATATATATATATATATATATATATATATAAAAAACAGAATACTGATGGATTTCCAATGTTGTAATGAGGTACAGACATTTATAATATAGCTCAAGACAAATCAAAAAACAATCGGTCCATGGAAAGGCAACAACAACTTTGCTAGTAAAAATGAAATACTTACCAAATCCAAACACAGTGTTGACACAGTCATGATGAGATGTTATTCAGTTTTAGCTCAAGAGTCATGAATGACGAGCAATAGTATGATTTGAATTCATAGACTTACAAATTGATGAAAACATGAAATACTCCAACTCTGCTTCATGTCAGCATTTGTGGCATCCACCTTCTGCCTCACTCTGACAGAGTATCTGTTTAGACAGGAAGGTGAGTAACCAACCCAGAAAGCTTTAAAGATGTGAGAAAGTGTAGATGAGAAACAGGAAAGCACGTCAGATTAATATCCTCTGCATACAGCTGGATATCAGATCATTTATAAGTTCTTCCATTTGGTTAACTTCTGCTTACATGAATTCTTTCATTTCTTCACCAGCCTATAACTAACATTCCATAACATAACAAAACATATGACGCTATGACTAACCAAATTACATTTTGAAACACTGACATCAAGTGGAGGGGAAAAAAGTCTTAATTTTTCCTTGGTAAGCTATCTTTAGTTTGAAGCATAATTTTGATTAAAAATATGCATGGAAAGATATTAGACTACTCCTCCCCTTATTAGTTAATGTTGTACAACACATATTATGCACAATATTGCTAGTTAGGTTGTCAGTTTCCGTGCCACCAACAAAAATTGTTTCAAATTAAATGACAACAGAACCATTCTAGTGTTAGTAAGCTGTGGTTCATTCCTAAATGAATCAGTGTTTTGAATAAACCATTCAGTGACTCACTCACAAAGACTGTCACTTGTCGCCACCTACAGGGCATAACGATGTAAATTTGGGAAAGAAAAAAACCTTCATCACTTAATATATATATATATATATATATATATATATATATATATATATATATATATATATATATATATATATATATATATATATAAACAATATATTAAGTGTAATAATAAATAACACTAGCCTGACAGTCTGGCAAACACTGAGAAGTTAAATGATTCAAACAACAACAAAAAAAGACCGATAAGTCTGAGTGCTGAGTGCCACCCAGCCAATCAGATTCGAGAACTGGAACTATTTGTTATAAACTGTGCAAATGTTTTTATTCAGGTTTAAATATGATTTAACACCACTAAATCAACCTAAATACATTAGCTCACGAGTTTAAATTAGCAAAACTAAATTTAAGGTATAACTAGATCTTTAAGATAATTTCAGCAAGCTACCACTTTTAAGAGTGATAAAGGAACTCCACTAGGAACTTTGATGTTTATGAATCACCTTTGATGAGAACCTGTGATGTGCAGATTACTAGTCCAGCACTAAACTACCACCAACACACCAAACCTGTAGGCCTGACTTGATGTCAGTGATGATTTCATTTGATGGTCAGTCTGTCTGTTTGTAGGGCTGGTAAAACCTCAAACCTTTCTAAGCTTTAAAACATTTTACACAAACCAACATCAAAGTTTTTCTCAACAAAAAACTTTGATCTTTTTTAGTTTATGTACTGTATATTTGTTTGAATGGTAATTTGCCCTTTATAACAATAGCATTTATTACACATTTGATTGTTGTGCTTTGCATGTGGAAATAGTGAAACTGTCATTATTGAGTGGTGATTAAATTACCATATTATTTAAATTTGCTATAACAAACACTGGGTGTCATCAAACTAGCTATATATATTTAATACAATTAATATGGGTTAACTTGAAGCCACCATTTCCATATATATATATATATATATATATATATATATATATATATATATATATATATATATATATATATATATATATATACAGTACTGTACAAAAGTCTTAAGCACATTAGTATTTTCAACCCAAAAAAAGGGTTTTAAGTCAGTTATTTCTATCTTTTAATGTAGTGTGTCAATAGAAAATATCAGTTTACATTTACATTAGTTTGTCTCCGTTTCATCTCAGACTGCTTGTGCACACACACAGATTCAGTGATGGTGAGATCAGATCTCCACGTGTAGCACCGGCTGTTGTCAGACTGCTTGTGCATTCAGAAAACTCACCTACTGACACACTAAATTAATGCAAAATTAATGTTTGGAAATGTAAACTGATATTTTTCTACTGACACACTACAGCAAAAGATAGAAATAACTGGCCGAACACCATTCTTTGGGGTGAAAATACTAACGTGCCTAAGACTTTTGCACAGTAGTATATATATAAGGAAAAGGTGGCTTCTAGCAAGTTATCCCATATTAACTTATCCCGTTATATATATATATATATATATATATATATATATATATATATATATATATATATATATAAAAGCAATGATCCCGTATCTGTGCGAGACAAAAAGCCTCATACTATATATATACTCCCGTTATATTACTTATAACCAATTACTTTAGCCTAAAAGCAATGATCCCGTATCTGTGCGAGACAAAAAGCCTCATATGTGCCAGCTAAAATGAGAGGTTTTGGTGTAAAGCACCCAGAAGTGAACAGGCTGACCCGGAAGCTGTGCTGTCTGGAGGCGCATAGAGAACATCCAGCCTCTTCTCTGCTTTATTAAAGCCTCTCCTGCGAGGAAAAAACACTCTGACATCGATATAAAAGGTTTGTGCGCTCATGGCGTCTTTTTCCTTTTTCCCTCACGGAGCTATCGTGCACATTACTGCATTGTATGACACATAGCTGTTCGACGGGCGCGACTGATCTACTACAGGTTGCACAAAGCGAAATATAACATTAAAAATGACAATATTTGATTGCATTGTGCATGCATGTACTAACGGTTTCAATGTGTATTCAGTGTGCGCTGTTATAAAGCGATCGGGGCGGCAGATATTGTAAAATTACACAGCCGTGTGCAGCGTTTCGCAAATTGTAAGACATTTTTGCACGGCATGATTGTCGGAAGTGTCAGGGTTTTTTTCAAGGGGGGCCGGGCAATTCAAAGGTGCTATTCTTCATAAACAAACACACACACATAACCACAAACATCTTGTTGCTCGATCAGTTTTTCCATTAAAAAAATGGACCGAGTCGAGTGTGAATTTTTGGGCTCTGCAGAATATGGCGTCCTTATGAAAATATAACAGGCTGCCATTTTTGTTTTTTTTCTTTTGTCTGAAATGTTTTTGGTGAAACTGCAGGAATGAATCGGAGGCTTTGGTTGATCAGTAGAGATGAGAGATAACGGTGTTGTGCAGCTGCTGTGTGGGGAAGTCTTGAGTCACATGGCAAATATTACAATTCTTGACACTTGAGCTGACGATGACTGAAATAATTTGTAACAAACAAACAAACAAACCAAACACCATGGTATCCATTAAGTTCAGAAATTGGGCTAAATATATATAATATGAATGTTGAATGTATAGCAAATGTTTTATTTCATTTTATAGATAACTTTTTTCAATTGAAAATTATTTTTCAATTCTTATGAACAAGTATTGCTCCTTAAGAAAAAAAAGTTCATTTCTAACATCAAGCAAAGTTTTTGCCAAATTGTCTGTTACTACAGTTATTTTTAACTTGGTAATAACCATACACACACACACACACACAAATGACATTAATGACAAGAAAGCTCCTCACATCAAAAATCAATTCCATTTATTGTGGTTTTAGAGTAGTAACAATTCAAGAAATAATTATGGTATTTTGGTAGAAAACATTTGCAGCATAGTAAATCCACTAAATCCAATAAAAAAAAAATAAAATAAAAAAAAAACATTAATTAACGCAACAGTTCAGACCAAAATAGAACTTATGTCATACTTTACTCTAAATGAGGGGGAAAAAAAGAAAGAAAGATACACAAGATTGGAATGGCATGATGACGACATCATAATTTTCATTTTGGGGGAACTACAGGAACTAATTATGATAAGTCAGTTAAAATGACTCATCTATTATGAGAACAACTGAAACAAGAACTGATGCTCGTGTGGCATATTCCTTTATTACAGTTCAAATAAATTATTATAGAAATAAAAAGAAACTAAAGGTTTTAGGTCTTAATTTTATAGATACTACATTACAAAGTCTGACTTATTTACATTTTATTAGTATGAAATTGACTTATTTCATAACTGGCCTTAATTTGGCTTATGAACACTAAGATTTAGGTGAGAAATATGTTTCTAACTAAATACTTTTAGGCTTGTGTTTGCTTAAAATCTTCAATTCATCATATTATAAGTTGACCTTGTTTTGATCTGTTTTATTAGAAGGATGGCAGAGCCTCGATTCAATAATCCATATTTCTGGCCACCACCTCCCTCTATGCCTGGTCAAGTGAGTATTGTGTTTTATAAAAAGTTACCTGACATGCACTAGCGTTCTTCGGTATATTTGAAACAGTTAATTTGTCACATGAATAGTTATCTAGTTTCACTTTAATTCACCAAAAACTAAACTAAAATGGCGAAGGAGTTTATTAATTCATGAAAACTTCCTGCAGAAGAGTCATTTGTACATACTGTACCACTGATTACAAAGCGAAACTGTGTGGCATTTAGTGATTGTTTGAACAAAAGATAGCATGACATTATGCACGTTTGCTCAAATCTGTACATGCCAATGTGGTTTGACAGAGCGAGCATCGAAACCTTGATATGAGTCTCCCCCCCAGACTTGCCCCCCTTTCTTGCTCGGTTTGGTTTTGTGTCTCACGTCACATGGTGTCCATGCCCCCTGTTAAACCTAAACAATGACGTTTACAGCTGGATAACCTGGTTCTTATCGACAAGATCAAAGAGCAGCTGATGGCAGAAAAAATTAGACCTCCGCATTTGCCACCCACCACGGTTCCCTCTCAGCAAACTCTGCTGCTGGCCTCTTCACCTTCAGATGGTGGGCAGCATGTGATGTCTATCCCCAAGCTGCAGCAGGTGCCGGGCCTTCAGGCCCACAACTCCTCTCAGCCTGACATCGCCCTGCACGCCCGCCCAGCATCCAGCACCATCGCAGGTACAAGGTTCACATGTAATGCTTCAATGTTATGCACTGTACATTTTGGTATTACATGTAGTAATGTATTATGTGGGTCAACAATGGCTACGTTTAGATGCAACCAAATAATCCGTTTGTAATCGGATTGACGGCTCAATCGGACCGAAAAGGCTTCATGTAAATGCCTTAATTGATCCAATTGCATATTTCTAAACAACTACCTCACTAACTATTGATTAGCAGCAAATTAGGAGATTATTGAGACAAAAGTTGTAGTTAAAAGTTAGAAAATAATGAGAATTGGGCCTTAAAATAAAGTGTGAACAAAATGTTAATACATCTTTTCAATGATGTGCATGTTTTCCATTTCTGAGCTTCCTTACAGTGTCCTTGTTCCAGTGTAATTATATATGTAAGTAATGAGCAATATTAATTAATAATGTACTTACTATAGGGTTAGGGTTAGGGGTAGGAGTAGGGTTTGGTTTAGGGATATTGCATGTAATTATGCATAATTGACATGCAATATCCTTAAATATATGTAATGTGTAACAAGGACACTGTAAAATAAAGCATTACCTACAATTCTCTCAAAATCATCATCATGACAAATGCCTCATTAAAAAAAAAAATTATTGTTAAAAAAAAAAAACGTAATATATTGTGGTGTAATTTTCTATCAATTTATTATTATTTTTATTTAGTAATTAATGTATTTAGAGTAAAAAAGACTAATATTATTAACTATATTTAATCTTCACTATTTGTTAATGTTCTTTAAAACCATGTGGTGCAACAAATTAATTTATGTGCTTCAACCAATATGCAGAACAAAACATCATAGTCATGTGGTGTGACTTCCCAAAAATATAATATTTTTGAATTATTAATGTTGTATTTGTAATAATATAGAAATTTGTAAATAGGCATATGATGGTATCAAATTTTCATGTTGCGATTAATTGCAAATGTTTTTATCGCGGTATTGAAATTTAGTTACAAATAAGTGTTTTCATAAACTATAACATGCTTAATACTTTTTTCTTATAACAAAAAGAACTGAACATTTACATACAATAAGGTGGTACACAAAAAAAAATTATAAAGTAAAAAAACAAACAAAAAAAACATACAGATTAAAGTGCAAAAGAATTATAAAGACCAGTAACACTTTACAATATGATCTCATTAGCTAACCTTAGTTGATGCATTAACAATAATAATGAGCAATATCTACATTTGCTACAGATGTTATTAATCTTTTTTTTTTAAATACAACCGTTAGTTCATTAAATAACACAGTTGCACCATTTGATTTTAACGTGTTATTAAATATTGAAATGACCTAAGATAAATGAATGTTTAGAAGAATTATTAATTGGCAGTTTATGTTAACTAATGAATTAACTAATGTTAATTAATAGATCCTTAATGTAGCCTAAAGTGTAAGCAAACAATAAAGAATCAAAACATTTTCAAACAATATCTAGGGCAAGTTGTAGTATTGTGTAATATTTATTTTTGCAATATTTTTTAAGTATTTGGTGCTGTGATGAACACCACTGCGAATGCAAAAATCTGAATGGCTGTTTAAACCATAGATATGTCATACGTTTTTAGAAAGTAGTGCAGCTGCTTTGTTAACAGCATTTCCAGGGTAACGGCTGCATTTCTGCAGTTCAGCGCCATCTGCTGTCAGACAGTGAATGTGCGCTTTCATTCAGCTTTCATTAAAACACGCCCCCACAAATTTACATTACTGTCAGGGAAGATTTGCATAACATCGCTCAAATGTATACGCAAAGAAAGAAGGCGTAACTTTTATTCTCGCTGTAGTATTGTTGTCGCCACCGCCATGTTGTGTGTTTCCAAATATAGTAAGGGGCGTTACATTTCTGTCACATTCTTGAGGTATTCCGCCATTCACAACGCACTGAATAGCTGGCCAATCAGAGCACACCGAGCTTTTCAGAATGATGAGCTTTGTAAAAATCAATGCCTTTCAGAAAGGCAGAGAAGAGCAAAAATATACGGTATGTGCAAAATAATGTGTTTTTGAATCTTAAACCGCGTAAATGCATTGCATTACCCCAAATACACAACATAATGATCTTTTTAGCAACGTCATATGACCCCTTTAACTTTTTCAAACCATATGAACCGAACATAAAAACAAAGCATACATTTCTTACAATTTAGTACATGTATTTTAAAATACATGCTTGCTTTTATTCTTACATGATTTCAGAGCTGAATATAGATGACAAGTCTACAGTGAAGGCAAAGGGGTTATGGGAAGATTGGCATATGCGACAAGCATTGGACCAAGTCTCTAGAGCAAACCATCGTACAGGTGGAAGAGACATGCAATTTTAAACAAGAGATATTACATTTCCATGTGCCATATTCAAGTTGTTAAAACTTTTTTGATTTTCAAAAGCAGGTCTCACGCTATCATCCCGCACAGAAAGCCACAACACCTCTGAGGCTATAACTCCCACAACCCCGACGTCTAGCAGCCAGAACCGCATGGGCGGCACACCTTCCTTAAACACTATTTCTGGCCTGGCCAGCGGTCCTGGCATGGAGCATGTGAAAAGTGGAGGTCTGGTGGGGATGCTGGGACCACAGCCCAGAGCTCCACGGGGCCGCAAGAAGATTAAAGCAGAGAACAACACAGGCCCATTGTTGGTGTTGCCCTACCCGCTTCTGGCCTCAGGCCCTGACCAGGCGGTTACCATCGCCAAAGAGGGAAAAACATACAGGTTTAACACTTTTAGTAATGATGCATATCATGTATGACCTGTATTACATCTTGTAGTACTGTACACACAAGAGTTTAATTTCAGTGGCCAACTATTCCATTTTTGCGTTTCATACAGGTGTAAAGTGTGTCCCCTTACTTTCTTAAACAAGTCAGAGATGCAAATTCATTCCAAGTCCCACACGGAGGCCAAACCCCACAAGTGCCCTCACTGTTCAAAGTCATTCGCCAACGCCTCATACCTAGCACAGCACTTACGTATTCACTTAGGCATAAAACCCTACCACTGCTCCTATTGTGAGAACTCCTTCCGCCAGTTATCACACCTCCAGCAGCACACCAGGTCAGCAGAACTCACAGCAAAGCCTTTAGTGCATGCACAACTGAAAACTATACAACCACTTTAGACTTCTGTACAGTGTTAATATATATGCATTTGTTTTTAGATTCATACTGGTGACAGACCATATAAATGTGGCCAACCAGGATGTGAAAAGGCATTCACACAACTCTCAAACCTACAGGTGATGACAACATAAAGATAACAAGGGCAAAAGTAAAATTACATCATTCAAATGTAAAGATTGAATATATACACACATATTCTCATTTTTAAAGCATTTAAAACTCTGTTTATAATTGTTATAAATTATGTAATTTTGTTATACATGTACAGTTGTAAAATGTAAAAATGTATGCATAATACAAAAGTCAGTAATGTGTTGTTTATATGTATGTGTACAGTATTTTATATTGCATGACACTTGAGTCTTAAAAGGTGTTAAAGTTTCTTCCTCATTTCTGTTCCTGTTCAGTCTCACCAGAGACAACATAACAAAGACAAGCCATACAAGTGTCCGAACTGCTACCGCGCATACACAGACTCGGCCTCCTTACAGATCCATCTCTCCGCACATGCCATTAAGAACGCTAAATCGTACTGTTGCAGCATGTGTGGTCGTGCATACACCTCAGTGAGTATCAATCCAACTCAGCCTATGGGAAAATATGGGCCCCTCCTCTTTATACTTATCTTATTATAACAATTATTATTATTATTTTTTTTTTTCAGGAGACTTACCTTATGAAGCACATGTCCAAACACACCGTGGTGGAGCATCTGGTCAGCCACCATTCCCCACAGAGAACAGAATCTCCCAGCATCCCCATACGCATTTCACTTATTTGAGCTTCCTCCCTCATGCTTCTCTTCCATTACAAGGTATTTTGTTCACTGCAGTGGTCTTCCGTTAAAGGGGTCCCATTATGCTCTTTTACAAAGTCTTGATTTTGTTTTGGGGGTGTACTAGAACAGGCTCTCATACTAGGTTGTTTGAAAAACACATTATTTTTCACAGATTTTACATTATTACAACACCTCTCTCCCTAGTCTGGCATGAACGGTTTGAAAAGTTCCTGTATCAAATGAAGGCCCGCCTTCTGGAATACAAAATGTGTTGTGATTGGTTAGCTGGGCCAGTGTGTGTTGTGATTGGCACCACGGTGCCCGATCGCAAAATGTCATGCCTCTTACCATAGCCGCCTGCTGTGAGCTTCAGTGCAAATATTGCGTCAAAATCAAATCAATTTGAGCGCGATTTAAACCCGGAAGATTGTAACCACATCCAGGTTACAATCTTCCCCAGGCAAACACAAGTTCATCTGCTTTGGGAAACTAGCGTGTCTCCGACATAGTGATAACACTCTTTGCCTTCTATAGTGCAGCTCAACCAGGTCTCGTCCAGGGCTGCACAATTAATCAAATTTCTAGTCGCGATTACAATTATGGATGGCACAATCACGTAATCGTTCAAAGCAGCAATTAATCGTTTCAAATCCACTTATTTTATTCTGCATGCTTAAGATGCATTTTTTTCTTTTGCACATTATCTTAAGGGTTTTTCCCATTATTTTAATATTAGTATAACATTATAATACCATTCATATTTGTATTTTTTTATAATTTAAAGAAGAAACCAATCTGATGTATAGTTGACATTTGAAACTTAATACTACATAAAAGCACTAAAAAAAAAATTCAGTTAGTGTTTTTAGCTTGTTTACTTTCATATAAAAATGTGGCATGCAGTTGCATCAAACAATAGTATAAACGCCATTCAATGTAAATTGTGACAATCGTAATTAATAATCGCAATTACAGTTTCAAGGGAATAATCGACAATTATGATTTTTGTCATTATCGTGCAGCCCTAGTCTCATCCCGTTCGTCGGTATTTGAGAAATCACAAATCCCGGAAAATATGCATCGTAGTCCAAACGAGTCTTTCGTTGGCATTTTTGACAAGTGATTTCTGTTAAATAAAATATTTCCTTTTGAAGCAGACTTTGAGCTTTGTAACTTTGCAGATCTTTTTTATGCTCAAACAGCAACACTACAGACTACCTAAGTTGAAAAAGTGAAAAAGCATAATAGGACCCCTTTAAACAAAAGAACAAAAGCATAATAGGACCCCTTTAAAAAAAAAAAAAAAAGGAAAAAAAAAAAGGCCTACCCCCCTCAGACTCTAAAGTGTTGAGACCTCGGAGGACATTTGAGTCTGATATTGTCTTTGCCTCTTCAGCTCTTAGTGATATTAAGCCTACAGGCCACAGACTCAACAACTGCTGTCTGAACTGAATTGGTTCAATTCAACTCCAGACACCAGTCTAAAGGATTTTAATCGATTATTCCAAAAACAGTGTCACAGTTGTGATCATTTTAACATTTTGTTTCAAAGGTGTGTAAGGGAGACTTCCAAAGATACTCTTTAAGCACTTTTTAGCCTCGTGGTTTTGACTCAAAGTCGAATGAATCTTTTTTTAGAATGGGAGCAGCTTCTCGCTTTGGGCAGCTATGAGAGTTTAAACTTCGTTTTAACAGAATATTGTGTTTTATTTTACTGTGGATGTGACACTTCTTCCACTTTAAGCTTCTGTTATTCTTTATGGTCATGGTGAGAAATGAAAGGTTACATTTTGAGTTCTGTATGCCGTGACACCGTTGCGGTAAATTCAGTTTTGTGGATTTTATAAGAACGCTCATTGCCCCGAGTATTTTGTACTCTCAAAGGTGAAGGAATTCCAGGAAATCCCCCACTAACATAAAAGAGTATCAATAAGATATGACACTCTCTAAAATAATGACTTGTGTTGCTTGCATCATAGATGTTTTACTTGTTTCAGTTTTTGTGTGCAATTGCCCTTCCAATCACAGTATTTTAAGGAAAAGTGTCCTTTTTGCCTTTTTTTTTTAATAAATGGCATAATTGCATGATGACAATGTCCATTAAATGGATTTTTGTCATGATGTAACAAAAGAAGTGTCACACAGGTTCAGTGTTGTTAACTGAATCACACACATTTAGGGTGTAGCGTGACCTCTGAACTCCGTTAAGTGTTAATGCCCTCTATTCTTTCTAACATAATCGATGCAAAAGCACTTGAGACATTAAGTTACACCGATGGAAAGTGTTCATGGGTTTTTTTTAATTTTTTTTATTATGATGTAATCTAAAAGCAGTGGCCTATTTTTAAATGTTTTTATTTATCAAATTAGAATCTCGTATACCAAAATATCAGTAATCAGTAGTGAAAAAAGCTCATTTTGAATGTAGTCGTATTCATTTCCACCGGTGCGTTTCTGTTAAGTTCATCCAAAAGGAATAACTCTGTAAATCTGGTATGTTTAACAGATTTTTTTTTTTTTTAAATACAGTATATATATATTTGCTCTGACCAGCATACAAGCTGATAAAACATTTTTAACAGTAGTTGTTCTTACTGAGTTATAGCACATGTGGTCTATTGAATCAATTTGATCATCATACATGATTATACTTGCCGTGTGTGAATTCAACAGGCCACAACACTGCAGCTCTACAACAACATACATTTATTTTTGTGGTAATTTATACCAGTCATTTGTTAAGCTTTTATTTTGTTTTTAATTCATGTATATTTAGGAAACTTTTTTTTGTCTATATGTTTGCAAAGGACCAAGCTTTTCTCCCAAATTTCCCCAGAATATATTTAATTGTGATTATATATACAGTTTAGCTGATTTGTTATGCAGTAATGGTTTACTGGGTCTAACAGAATTTCACAGTTTTAGATAACAGCAATTTGGTGAGGATCTACTTCTTGGTGCTTTCTACAAAACCTCAGCTCATTGTCGGGAATAGATTGTTACATTACAATATAATCTTGGCTTGTTCAGTCCTCAGATCCACTTTAAATCAGTAAGATGTGTACATTTACTACAAAATATACCCTGTATTCATCATTAATAGTGCAAATTGCAAGGTTTAGATACTGTACTTTGTTCATTTTTGTATCTGTTTAGTATATTTCAACTTATTAATATTTGTTTTTCTGTAAGTACTGATCTATGTAAGTTTTTATAGGTATCCTTGTCCTTCTTATGTGTATGCCTTAATTTTATCATCGCTGAAAGACTGGTTTCTTTCTCTTTCTCCCTTCATGTCAGTGTTTTTCAGTATTTGGTTTTCTTTAGCCTTTTTTCCGCATGGAACACAGTACTCGTTATTAATTAACTGTTAACGTATTATGTAAGACATTGTTAAGTATGTTCTGAAATAATTCACGTTTTCCTTTGTCTTGCATTGTGGTTCCATACAATGATTTTGTTTAATATGCACAGACAAGACTGATAGGTGAATTAAGAAAATATCAATGTCAAGAACACTTTGTATCTCTATCTTGTTTACTAAATTCAGACTGTTATACCTGAGCCTTTGTATTTCTTTTTAAGATTGCATTGGAGTCAATGTTGATACAAATCTGCCAAGTTACTTTAAAAATTGGCAAGTGACACATTAATTTCCACCATATTTCTTTCAAGGAAGTTCAGCTTGAATCTTGAATCCTTTTGTCTTTATATCTAAGGCCTTACTTTGATGGGAATCTTTGTGTTAACTGCTTCTTAATTTCAACATTTACTAAACCATTATTAAAAAGGGATACTCAACCCCAAAATGAAAATTTGGTCATTAATCACTTACCCCCATGTCGTTCCAAACCCGTAAAAACTCTGTTCGTTTTCGGAACACAATTTAAGATATTTTGGATGAAAACCGGGAAGCCTGTGACTGTCCCATAGACTGTCAAGTAAGTAACACTGTCAAGGTCCATAAAAGGTATGAAAGTAATCATCAGAATACTCCATCTGCCATCAGACGTACAATCTGGGTTATATGAAGTGACAGGAACACTTTTTGTAAGCAAAGAAAACAAAAATTGACTTTATTCAATAATTCCTTTGTCAACGGTCTCCTCTGTGTCTCTCCATATCACCTTCATTATGGACCTTGACACTGTTATTTACTTGGCAGTCCATGAGACAGTCTCAAGTCTACAGGTTTTCATCCAAAATATATTATATTGTGTTCCGAAGACGAACGGAGCTTTTTTGGGTTTGGAACAACATGAGGGTAAGTGATTAATGACAAAATTTTCATTTTGGGGTGGCGTATCCCTTTAAAATCAAAAGTTGTATCTGATAATACAAATCAGATTCACCTGAGCTAATGTCAACTAATAATAAACAGTTGTATTTTTATTAGCTAACAATTACAGATTAATACACACTGACACAAATGAAGTGCCCTTTATTAATGTTATTTAATGCATTAAATAAAGTTTGCTAAGGGGAGTTTATTGAAAAGTGTTACCCAAAACACGATATTACATTTTATTTGCTGAAAAAAAAAAATAGCTCAGATTGACTAAAGCAATCAAACAGTCATCATGAAAATAAGTTTATTAAGAAAATACATGCTTTGTGTACACTGATGTCTTTCGCAGTTTAAATGACATGAGCCCTATATTAGTATTTTGTGAACGTTGCATCCTAATATCATATAGCAGCAGGACACAATGTATGACGCACTCATAATGTACAGGCACAACTACAGGATCTTGATCCTTTTGCCACAGTTCAAAACAGAGGCTGCTCACTGCAGAGCAAATGGGCGGAGCTTTATATCCAGCTCCTCCTCTCTTGAAACAGTGGGTGGAGCTTGACCGTCTAGTCACATCCTATCCCAAAACATAACAAGCTCCACCAAATTAGGTCTACAGATGAGGAGCTGGATGTCATTCGGCTCTGCACTTGGTTTAAGTGATACATCAGTTTTCCTCTAACAGATGACTTTGCTCCCAAATCACAGGTCATTCAGTCTCTGAGGACTATGTACAAAACACAAAGGGAGTGCAAAATATTATACAAATCTATAAAACTCCCATTTCACCCCATTCCATAAGTAAACAATACCATGAGGCTGATAATGCTACCAAGTCTGTTTTCTTGTCAGTAGCCAAATCTTTTTTTCTTTTTCCAGTGGAACTTGATACCAGCAGACCAACATTTTCCATGATAAATTATTAACCACAATGCATTGCTCACATTAGTACTTAAAGCATATACTACACATAAGGTCTAAAGAAATATTTTGACATTTCATGGTTATGGTTTCTGCCCTCTCAGTGGAAAAAATATAGTGTAGGTGTGAAATACAGTCACTAAACAATCTCTAAAAACATTTCTGAGCAATGACACAGATTATGATCAACTTTCCAATGAAAAGATGATATACAGCAAGCTTTTACAGCGTTTGTCTTTACAGTGATCTGATTTACAGTGATCTCTGTCTTACAAATGTACACTACAATTCAAAAGGTTGGTGAGATGTTTAATAATTCTTTTATGTCTCTTATAGCTTTAGTGATATGCTTCATAGTTATATTGTCCTATCGTCAGCCAATGAGATTGTCGATACTCGTCATCATCGTGCAAATTTATTAAATTTTTTAATTACTTAGTTTCATAGCTGGAGAGTGAACAAACTCCTAAAAGGCTAAAAACAGGGTTCCCACTGTTTTTCGGTAATCAATTTCCAGTACTGCAGTAAGACTGGTATTGTTACGTTTTTGAAATTTCAGTATCGACGTGATGAGCTACTAATAACGCTTATATTTCCTCAGTTATTCAAACAGCAGCTACAGAAAATAACCATAGAACATTTACATGATCAAAAAACATCATCACTGTTATAATCAGTGAAGCCATCTACACTGTATGATGAATAAATCTCTTATACTTACATCTATTATGATGAGCGAATTAGCGAGTGAGCAGAATTCAGTCTATGCACTCGCATGCTCACTCAACAACAAAACTCAGGTGTTTCAGTGATGACTAATCTGAATGCCTCTCATTAGCCATTGCCATTCATACAATCAACAGAATTATGTGATTAGTTATAACGCGCAATACTGTAACCCCCCCACACACAAAAAAAATGACAGAACAATTAAGCACTAAAATTAATTAGATAATAGGTATGCACGATAAATATTGTACAATATTTAATGCGCATCTCATCAGTAAAGCCGGTTCTGTAATCAGCTGGGTTTTTTTGCGCAGCTGTTTTGCGCAGCTTGTCAGTAAACAGCGGCTCTGTGTAGTAAATGCTGCTCCACGTGAAAGCACGCACGTGTAGAGATTTACCCCTGATTCCAGAAACTGGCTTTACTGATGAGATGCGCATTAAATATTGTGCATCCCTATTAGATAATAATAATTATAATCGTCTTGATATTGTAAAAGGCATCAGCCACAGGCAATATCTCTGACTGTCGTCGATACACGATACTATTGTCTATCGGCACAACCTTTTAGTCTCAAAGACCAATTTACACTACACCAACAGACGCAGACCAATGCATGCAGCCGATAGAGTAAAGTACAGTAAATCACCTCTCATATGTTCTTTAATGTGTCCTTTTAAAATAAAAGTATTAATTTCTTAAAAAAAAAAAAAAAAAACTTACTAACCCCAAATCTTTGAACAGTAGTGTACATGCTTTTAGCTACAAAGAGTGTAGTGATCTGAGCTCCATGTAATATTTATCCAGGGTTTTTTTTTTACCAAAACCAGCACAGAAAATGAGAAAAGGTCTACTGATTCATGCAAGAGTTCTGACATGTACATTTACAGTACACCATATCTCACTAAAACCTACAAACACTTGATTTCAAATACTTACCGTTTATCGAAAGGCAATAGTGCATTTCAGTTGTAAACACCTGCAGATTGTACCATCTGAGCATCAAATTAATAGTGCTTTAAGTGCTTCTCCTCCACAGTCCTACCATTACAGGGTAAATGTATAAAAAATACATATGGCATCTTATAGATGTGACAAGGCTGCTGACCATAGCATCCAATGAAGTGTAATGTTAGTGGATGATATAAAATCTCAGGCCTTCTAGACTGACTCTATTACAGTCACAAAGGCAATGCAGCTGAATTCATCCCAGGTGATATGAGCCTGGGCAAAAATCCAGCTCTTCACATTCGCTTTAAACTCAATTAAAGTGTAAGGAAATTAATTGAAGACCAAACATGAAAGACTGCCACAGTGCCAATTTGTCTGCGTTTTACCCATTTACAGTTCACTTATTGTTAAACCTTGACTGATCCAGTGACTTTTCAGCTTGGCAAACCTTGTAATGGCATTTCACAGTCATCGCAACTCGCTCAGGCCTCATCGCTTGTGGCACTGAGACTTTCCTGCTCTAACCTGCTGTTGGGAGCCACAGGTGAGGTCACGTTCAGGTAGCCTATCTCAGTGGACTGTGAAACGGGCACAGATGAGGAGATCTCCAGGCTCTTCACTCCAGACTCACCCACTTTGACTTTGCGAATGGCATCCAGTATTCCCCATGAGTCACTGAGGCCAGGCTGGGGACTACAGCAAGATGCAATGTAAGATGTCACCATTTGTTTTACGAAGACTGAAAAATTATCCCATAATGTACTGCAGCCTCATCAGAAAAATAAATCCAAAATGGCAGACGAGGCAAGAATACATACTACAGCTAAACGTTTGGGGTCTGTAAGGTGTTTTGGAAAGAAGTAAAATAATATTCTTTTTAAGTATTAAAATGACCATTTTCTTTTTTAATATATATTTTATATCCAGTATTTATTCCTGCAATTGCAACAGCCATTACTTTAGTCTTCAGTGTCACATGATTCTTCAGAAATCTTTCTAATATATTTATTTCTTCTTATCCTTATCAATGTCAAAAAACAGTTGTGCCGTTTAAAATATTTTTTGTGGAAAATGAGACATTTTCAGGATTCCTTGATTAACAGCTGTTTTAAAAAGCAATTGTTTGAAATAGAAATCTTTTGTAACAATATCAAATTAAAGTAAATATCTTTACTGTCACTTTTGACCAATTTAATGCATCCATGCTGAATAAAAGAATTAATTAAAAATGTTCTTAAAAGACCCCAAACATTGCATAGAGAATACTTAAAGGGATACTCCACCCCAAAATGAAAATTTATCAATAATCACTTACCCCCATGTTGTTCCAAACCCGGAAAAGCTCTGTTCATCTTTGGAACACAATTTAAGATATTTTGGATGAAAACCTGGAGGCTTGAGACTGTCCCATAGACTGTAGTAAATAACAGTGTCAAGGTCCATAAAAGGTATGAAAGTTGTCGTCAGAATACTCCATCTGCCATCAGATGTGCAATCTGGGTTATATGAAGCGAAGAAAACAAAAATAACAACTTTATTCAATAATTCCTTTGTCTCCTCTGTGTCTCTCATTATCACTGTATGCTGCGTATGCTCTTCTGTGTCATCCGTGCGACAAGGATGCGCTGTTTCTACATGTATTTAGCTTTGATTTGAAATAAAACAGCACATACTTGTAGTGCGGATGACACAAAACAAAAAACGTTCACAATGAGAGACACAAAACAGACCGCACACAAAATAACAGTTGAATAAAGTCATTATTTTTGTTTTCTTTGCTTACAAAAAGTGTTCCCGTTGCTTCATATAATCCAGATTGCACGTCTGATGGCAGATGGAGCATTCTGACAATGTCTTTCATACCTTTTATGGACCTTGACACTGTTATTTACTTGGCAGTCTATGGGACAGTCTCAAGCCTCTAACTTTGTTTCTAAGATGACTTAAATTGTGTTCCGAAGACGAACTGAGCTTTTACGGGTTTGGAACGACATGGGGGTAAGTGATTAATGACAAAATTTTCATTTTGGGGTGGAGTATCCCTTTAAGTAATAGTGTAATTGCTATGTATTATATAACCCCAAATTTTGTGTATTATGTATTTTTGATTGGACTAGATTTTGGAACAGAAATATTGAGTAAGTTGGAAGGCAGAAAAAAAATGATATTTCTGAATTATACCTTGGAGTTGATGTCCGCAGCTGGCTATCAGGATGAGCTCCAGAAGGAAACATTTTCTTGACCTCCTAAGACAGAAACGCACACAAAATTGTATCAGTGTGATCCAAATCATTTAAAATGTTTACTCAAATACTAATAAAAAGAACAACTGCTAAATAAACACATACCTCAACAGTACACAGCGACTGAAGGTTTCTCAATGCGCGATCTAAAATTCCTATCTGATTGGCCAGTGTTAGAGTTTTTTCTTGCAACTCTTTATTCTCCATCTCCAGGAATTTAACTCTAAGAGAGTACAGGACGAAGAGACATTTAGCATGTTTCTGTGCTTTCCTGATCGATGCAGAAGAGGACATAAGATCTTTACCTCTGCTGGATAGTAGTGGCAGTTCTCAGTCCATTATTTCCCATCTCCTCAGCTTCACTTATTCGCTGCAGAAGTTCTCGTCTCTCCAGGAGGAGCTGGTCATTTTCTTCTGTCACAGTCCTAATCCAGTCCTTCTCCTGCTCATAGTGTAAAACACTTAAGATGAAGTGCAAGTTACGCATGTAGCATTAAAGGTCAGGTATGAAAACACTCACTTTCTCTGACAGACTTGTAGCAAGAGCCAGATCGTTCTCTAGCTGCTGGATCCTGTGTTCATGTTGGGTGACTGTCTTCATGAAGATCTGTTTAGCTCTGCGCAACTTGGTTTTGTGCTGCGACTGTTTCTCGTTGTGTCTCCTGCAGAACCATTTCATATTAAAACATTGCATGTAATATCTGTATTTTTAATCTATTTGTAGTAAGAGTAAAGGTTGGAATACACTACAAAACTTTTAAAATCTCAACAGATTTGAAAAAACTAGGGCCAGATTTACTAACAGCATGCGCCAGCGCAAACTGTCTTTTGGCTTTAAAATATTACTGTCGAGATTTACTAAAGACGTGCAGTGAAGAATACGCGCTGAAAAGGCGTGGACAGTTATTTTTGCACCTGACCTCATTGAATATGCATTTGTAGGATTTTACCCTTCAGTCGCAAAATTTATGGGAGGAGAGTATTAAAATGAATCATGCAATGCGATTTACTAGTGTGTTTGCGCTTGTCATATTACTGGTATTTGCGCCACTATTTGACGCCCCAAAAAAGCATATCTTAAACTATTTTGCACCTAAAATTGCTGCATTTGTTGTTGCTAGGAGGAGGCTCCCACTGAACAGAGAGTGCATGGTAGAAGTGAGAGGATTTTTTCCACACTAATTTAATTGGAATGCCAGGAGGACAATTTTGAACATATCCTTACGCTAATTTGCTAACGTCCATCAGCAATGTTTTGGAATTTCACTCTTGCGCGAACTTGCCCTGTTTAGTAAATCTGGCCCTAGGTGTCATACACTATAATGTCCAACCCATTGAAGAATGATACCGGATGTTAGTGTCAAGCTGCTGAACAACCAGCTTCAGTTCCTCCTGCAGTCTCTCAGACTCATGCTGGGAAGACAGCAGCTGTTCTTCCAGCATGTGGCAGCTCTTCTGACTGCTTCTCTGCTGCAGGACACATTGTTGGTTCATTGTCAAGAGCTCCATTAGCATTTAATTTCAGCAGAAGTCAGATTCAGTTTCACCCCACAAACCTCTTCTCTAGCTGTGTTAAGTTCACTCTCCAGCACCTGCAGCCGCGTCTCCAGCTCTTGTGTGCGATGAGACATCTCCGAGTTGTTGCGTGTCAGAGTCGCCTCTTTCACCCGCAATGAGCGCACCTGCTGCTGGAGTTCCTCATCTTTCTGCTCAAGTAATTTCCTGTCAGGAAACACAGAAGGTCATCTTAAAATCCTCACAAGTATATTGGCTTCTGACTCATGTTAATTTAGTTTGTTTGTTGTTTCTATGATGAAAAATATTTGTTGACAATCTTTTTGGTAACACTTTAGTATAGGGACCAATTCTCACCATTAACTATTTGCTTATTAGCATACTTATTAATAACATATTGGATGTTTATTATCACTTCTAAAGCACATATTCTGCATGACCATATTCTACATCCCTAATCCTAACCAATACCTAAACTTAGATAAACAAGATTGAAGTATAATAAAAAAATGTTTTTGAATTTAACTGATTTAAGTTACTGAATATTAGGAATTTCACTGTTTTTGCTTTAGAGAAGCTTTTGACTTTTACCAGTTTTGATCATTTAGAGAGTGTGTTCATTTATGTAACAATTTAACAAAACAATAAACTAGATAAGGTCAAATAAACTGATATAAAACTGATTATATATTTCTAATAATACAACAATTGCATCTATTTTGTGTGTATTAGTCTAACCACTATGCAGTATGATTATAATATGATAAATTGTTCATTGACTAAAATGCCTAGACTTTTTCCAGACTCAACTAAAACCTGACTAAACAAAAAACAGCACAAGTTAACTAAATATGATTACTAAAAAGGACATTTGACACAGGACTAAGACCTGCCAAAATGAAGACTACTTGTGACCTGTCTGACCTCTGTAGTTGCTCCTCTTGCAGTCGGGCTCGGAGGGCAGACAGGTTATCAGACATGTCTCTGGTGTCTCTCTCCAGTTTGCTGGTCTCTCCCGCTCTGGCCTCCTCCAGACGCAGCTGGTGCAGCGTGTTCTTCAGTTGCTGCTGTAGTCCTACAACCTGCAAAGATGTTCAATTAACACATTCTTCATTACTGCTATACCACTGAAGATTTTCAATCTGCTGTAATCACACACCTTCTTGTCAGCAGCGATCATACGCGCTCTTTCTGAATTAAGCTCCTCCATCAAGCTGCTGTTAGTCTGCCGGCTCTGAGCGCTTCTGGCCACCTCCAGCTCCAGATCTCTGACCCTCTGCTGGAGTCTCTCCAGCTCTACCACTCGTCCTGCTCCGCTCCCATCCAGCTGGGCTACTTTGGCCTGGGCCTGCTTCAGCTCCGCACACAGCTGTAAGGAGCAGAAACATAAGGTTTCTGAATATTAAAATGTTCATATATTTTAAGTGTAACTTTAGTGTCCAAATACTTTTTGCCACATGGCACAATTTCTTTGCATGTTTTTTTTTTACCTTGATCTTCTCCTGTTCTAGCAGTGCATTGTGTCTCTTAAGGTCTAGATTTTTCTCTCTCTCATAGCGTAGCTCTCGCTCTGCAGAAGTGAAAAGATGCTGGGTTCTCTGAAGGTCCTGTCTCAGCTGTTTGTTCTCCTCTCCCTTCTGTTGTAGGAGTGAGTCTTGAGCCTGTGGACAACCACATTATGGTATTGTTATGCATGGTATTAAAAAAAAACAATAGTGCTATAATTAAATTATGCAGATTAGTGTAAAAAAAAATACATAAAAAAAAAAAAAAAAAGACTGTGAATATGTTAGTGTGGGTGTATGAGTGACTGGAGAACTGGACTGACCTTAGCCCGGGCCTGAGCTTCACTGATCTGGGCCTGCAGGGCCAGCTGGTGTTGTCCGGCCAGCTGTCTCTCCTCCTCCAGGGTGGAGTGTAGCTTACTCATCTCTGACTTCACACAGGCCAGCTAGAGGAGCAGCACATAATGCCAAAGATTTTACATATAATTCCAGCTAATACTACCGTTTAAAAATTTGGGGTCAATTCAAAAAGAACAGTTTTACGTTGGTAAAAAATTTGTTACTGTGTTCTTATAGTTATTATGTTGGAATTAACAAAGCTAATTTTATTAGATTTATACTTGATCTTAATAAATCGAACAATTAATTGTAAATGTAAAAATAGGAATAGCATTTTATTTGGATATTTTTTTTTAATAGTATAGTATAGTTTATTTAAGCTGAAAAAATGGAAACATTAAATTGGTACATGAATTACGAATGGATTAAAAAAACATTAAAAATGAAATAATGAAAAACAATAATAATATCATTTTAGAACACCTATTAGAGAAGAGCCTAGATCTTTAAATACCAGGTTACAAATCCCCTAAAAATCCACAGGGCCAATCATTCATTGTTGAAGAAACACCTTACCTGACAATGGCCATCATCCTCTGCAGTAGGCTTGTGGTTGGCCGTGTGCTCCTGTGATGCTCTGGGCATCTGCTCTTTAGCATACTGGAGCTGCTGTTTGACATGCAGGAGCTCCAGACTGAGTCTCTCCCTCTCACCGTCAGTCTGAAGCCTCTCATGGGCTTTCTCGCTGAGCTCCTTCTGTAGCTGCATCACATGTCTGCGTTTCTCCATCAGCTCATCCCTAACACAGAGCCACAAAACACCTTATAACATGCTTTCTACAGAGACCTGGAGCTTCTATTGAAGATGGGATAATGTCAGTTATATTGGACAAAAGACAATGCTATACAGAGACGAAAAAGGAGGAAAATAGTGATGTATCTGTACCTTAGAGTGTTGTGCTCCTTCTCCAGTCGAGTCAATTCTGCTCTCAGCTTGTCCACCATAGACTTAAGCTCTGCCACCTGTCCCCTGCTGTCTCTCAGGTCCTCTTCGGCCCGGCTGTTCTCTGTCTGAAGGGTCAGGTTGTCCTGGAGTCGTGTCTGAGCACGCTCCAGCTGGGCCACCTGCAGAGTACAAACACAGCCTCAGTAAGTATTTACAAACTTTGGGAATGATATCTGAGCATTCTAACAACAAATGGATTGCATTCCTTACAATATAACCCTATCATTTAGTGACATTAATTTTTATTACCTTTTCTTCCAAAATTCCCTTTTCTCCTTTAATCTGTGTGAGGTTCTTGTTAAGTGTCTTTCCTTGTCGACATTCCACCTCTAGTCTCTGGACCTCCACACGTAATTTCTTAAGCTCCTCGTGATCTCTTTGCATGAGCTGTCCACAAAATAGCCATGTGGCATTTATGGTTTCAGATCACTTTATTATAACTCTTCTGAACAAATGCATAGTGCTATATGAATAATGAACAACTTTCCGGGACTTTGAACTGTGTATTTTATGATGAGTCATGTGTGGCAATGACATTACCTCTTTTTCCGTTTTGAGAGCAGCCTTGGCTACAGATAGATCCACCTCCAGCTGTTTCCTCCAACCTTTTTCTTCAGCAAGACGTCCCTCGAGGAACTTAAGTCTTTCTTGAATGCTCTCGCTAAGCTTTAGATTAAACGATAATGAAAATATCATTTATCCTACCCTACCACATAATTAGAGGGACTTTTTCAATGCGTCTTAACCTTTACCTCAGAATCAGTCCCACGAACCTGATCTTCTTCATTCTTCTCGAGTTTCTTACAATTTCTCTTACTCAGTTCTTCCTCATGTCTTTTAATCTAGAACCAAAATAAGTCACCATAAGTCTCCACATTCAGGTGTTTACTTATCAAATTGAGCCCAATGTTGATGGATAAAAACGCACCTTTCTCTGTAACCCCTCTATCTCACACTCATGTTGCTCCCGCTCCTCTTTTGCTGCATTCTGCGCCTCCCCCAGCAGCGCCTCCAGCTCCTCGTTCCTCTCAACCAGCTCCTCGTGTTCCCGCTGCTGCTTCTGCAACCTCCTCTCCAGCTCTCGCAGACGGCTGTCCTTATCTTCAGACTCTCTCCGACACCTGCCATCAAAAAACTGCCATATCAGCATCTTTAAAGAGTGGAAGCAATGACATGTAGAACTTTTGGTACTATAAAAGAAAACAAAACTTCACCTTTTGTGGAGTATCTCATCCTCTACATCCAGAGATGGATCAGGATTGACATTATTCCCAACACCCTGACAAAAAAAAAGCAAGGCTCTCAAAGGGAACTATTTAAAAATGTAATTACCTGTGTCATGTAATATATGCAAACTAGTGCCTTTAAGAGAAGACTGTAATAGTATGAACATCTACCTGTGTAGAGTGTATTTTATTGTGTTCTAAAGTTACGCTGATCCCTTGATCCACGCTCAGCTTTGATTGTTCAACCTGTGGTACACCCAACATAGCAAATTATATCTGTTCCGTATTTGCAAATAAGTCTACCTAGAAATAAGACTTACTTACAGGTAGTGGCACTAAAACTACAATTTTGAAAACAGTTATTCTTGCCAGTTTAAGAAGAGTCCTCCTCTCTGTGTCCAGGGAGCGAACTCTATCCCTCAGCACACAAATCTCACTATCCAGTCTTTCATTGCGTTCCTTGGCCTTCTGCAGCTCCACCATATCTGTCAATCATTGGGATTACAACCAGTTCACATCATTTCAAATGTTTTTATGGTTCGTTCTGTCTTTATGTACAGCACTGTAATTTTTTATAAATAAACTTGAATATTATCATAAACCGTGAGCAAATGTGAGAAGCTTTTAAAGTGATAGCTTGCTGCAGTATCGGACACAATCTCACCACACTGTTTAAGCTTGTCCACTTCCTGTTTCAACTGCTCCACTTCCTCCCCAGTTTTCTGCAGGTCAGGTACTGAAATTAAAATGTTTTTTAAGTTTACAAGGCAAAATAGCAAACAAAATTCTAAAATTTTCTAAAGATGACTTGAGTGATGCTTAGTCATGTCATGTCAATGTGTATGGCTTTTCTTGTGACGCTTACATTCACATGTAGCAACAACAACAAAAAAATGCTGACAAATTCTTAGGGTTTTTATCTTTTTATTTACACTACCGTTGAAACATTTGGGGTCCGTAAGATTTTTCTGAAAGAAATTAGCTCTTTTGTTTAGCAAGGACACGCTACATTGAGCAAAAGTGAGAGTAAAGAAATAAATGCTTTTGAAATTTCTATTCATCAAAGAATCCTGACATTTAAAAACGAAAACACTGCTTTCATCATTGATAATAATAAGAGGGGTTTTTGACCACCAAATCAGCATATTAATATGATTTCTGAAGAATCATGTGACACTGAAGACTGGAGCAATGGCTTCTGAAAATTCAGCTTTGCAATCACAGGAATAAATTACATTTTATTTTATTATTACAAATTGTAATAATATTTCACAATATTACTATTTTATCTATATTTTAGATTTTTAAAAATGCTTCCTTAAGAGACTTCAAAAAAGAAAAAAAAAAACATTTGTACCCAAAACCCCAAACTTTTGAATGGCACTATATGTAGGCTACAATAGTATAGAAGTATACCACAGAATTTTATTCTCAGTCATTTATCAGTTATCTGCCATAACATGAAAATAATTATAATCAGCTTACTGACATCAGCCAGAATTTTACTACCACAGCACCACTAATAATTGGTTATTTACTTACCACACGAGTTTTGGACCTTACGAGCGAGATCTAGTTCATCCGTCAGGTGACGAATCTCTTTATGTGCCATAGCAAGACGACTCGATGCCTCTTCCAGATCCCTCTCCAGCCTCTGGCGCTCTATGCGTTCTCTATTGAGTTCTTCACTGTGGCCCTACAGGGGAAAGAGCTTTCAGTGAGACATGAACCTGGTTTCACTGGCTGGACGAGCAAGGAGCATGTCAGCATCTATGCGTTTTTAACATGCATAAGCCACAGAACACAAGTGAAGCTGAATGTGGATCGTGTTCCAGTGTGAACAGAGTTTAATATGCACCTGCTCCCTTATAACCATCAGAAATAACTGTATCAAGGGGACAAGCAGCCTCTGGTTAGTAACCACCCTGAATGAAAGGGGTCTATAGTGCTGTTAGGGTCCATAGTGAAAATAAGAGAAGTTAATGTGATCATGCTAAGCTCAGCATATGAGAAGATATCGTTATTCCCTGCTTTGTGTTCAACCAAGGCATGCATGATTTCACGAGGAGCTGCCCTAATCTGCTTAAGTGGATCATCCTGTCTAGGACAATATGGAAGGTTCCACCTCTCTTGATTTACATTTCTGTCATGCCTTTGTTATGACATGTATGGAAACCTACAGGAAGGTTCTGTGCTCTTAATGTAGCCTTGCGCACACCAAAGAACTTCCTCCAAGGACTTTGAACTGATGATTCCTGTCCATTTAAGGGAGGAACAAAGAATCAGGAGAAATTATGATGCAGAACATATCAAGAGATGGACAACGAAACACTTAAATATAGATGAATGGGATATGACTTCAACATGCTGCTTCTGAAGCTGCTTCCTTCTTACGTGACAATGAGATCTTCTCACCTTCTTCATGTTTTCCTTTTGCTGCCTGAGTTCATCTTCCAACGTGTGACGCATATGATCCAGCTCTTCCTGATTTTTTTATGAAAACTGATATGAAGTTGTATTTCGTATAGTACCTGCAAAACTGAGGCATTACTATTAAGAGATGGCTCCACATTTTAACACATACATTTCTTATTCAATATGATCTTTTTTTGCATTTGCCATTTCATTCAAGTTTTACACATTTTATCAGTATGCTGATGTTGCTATAGGCACATTCGGCTGATTTCAAAGCTAGCATTTTCTGTATCCTAAATAAAATTTAGATATTATAATGGTCTACCTTGCCAGTTACACTTTTATGAAAACTGATATGAAGTTGTATTTCGTATAGTACCTGCAAATGCACCTCTCTGAGGTTGCCAGTTAGGGTCTGGGTGTCCAGTTTTCTTTCCGCAGCCTCCAGTCTCTCAAGCAGAGTGACTCTCTCCACCAGCAGATAGGCCACCTGCTCACTGGCACTGCTCTGACTGATCTCTGCTAGACCCTCCTGCTCCAGCATCTCCACCACCTCTTTACACTGGGAGTCTGACACATACAAACATGACTAAAGACCACTTACTGGACTATGAGGACACTGTGCAGAATGCTAGGACTGTGCTCTTAACGTAATACTAGTGTACTACATATTGCATACAGTGCAGTATGCACTAAATACCACAAACTATTTTTTATCACCTCAGAAATATAATTATTTTGCTTTTTTTTTGTCTAATTCTAAGTATAATAATAATAATAAGAATAAATGCAATTACATTTAGAAAAAAGTAAAAAAAAAAAAAAAAAAAAACCAAAAACAACGTTAAATATACAATGAAAAACTAAAAAAAAAAAAAATTAATTAAATGAAAATGAAAATGAGAAATACTGCTAATAACTGAAATAAATTAAGTTTAAAGGCCTGTTCAAACCAAAGTTGATAACTATCACAATAACAGGAAAGTGCATACCATAACTATAATTATACTGAAACAAATTAACAATGATTTTTTTTTTTCAGCTAATGAATAACAAAAAAATTCACAACCAATCGGAATCCCCCGATATTTAAAAGCGTAGGCATTTAAAGCAACAGACAACTTTACTGCAGTGTGTTAAATAATCAGAACATTAATGTCTGTTGCTGTATTCACTAATATGCTGTAGTTATTGTTATAGTTATTTTTATAGTTATTGTTCTTGGTGTGAACAGGAATTGTTGAAGTTGAAATACTACAAAAAACTAAAACTGAAATAAAAATCAATTTAAAAAAAACTAAAAAAGAAAATACAAATGGGAAGAAATTAATAAAAATGACAAGAGAACTTAAAATTATTTAAACAAACTAAAGTTAAAATGAAAATATAAAAATAAAAGCAAATTCAAAATATTAATAAATAACTTTAATATATTAATAAACAATATAAATACTACTATTATTCTGTAAATAATATTAAAAGAATACAGGTAAAAACATCTTAACACTTGGATGTCAGATCAAATGAGAGAAGAAAATTGTGGCTGATATTTCTTCCAGGTCCAGCCAAACACATTGCATTGTGGGATACAGTACTCTACAGAGCACGCTCTATAATATACTGTACATTTGACAATGTAGTAGCTGATATATGAGTTCTCTGCATACAGAACATTTACATACTGTGTACACTGCAGAATACTGTATGCATACTTATATTTAGTACACAAATAATATGAGCAGCATGCAACCAAACTACTCACTGACCAAACTCAGACCACAATCTATTTTATTTATGTTAAAACCAATACGAGTTCAAACTCACCCTGTTGGTGTTTCATTAGGGCGAGCTCAGCACGGAGCTGTTCGCTGTCACGTTCGTACTCCGCTGTAAGAGATTCCCGCTCCTCCAACATGTTTCGAATATGCTCCACGTAATTTTCCACCTTTAAAAAAACCCATCAAACAACCACACAGCACAGCAAAAGCATTAGCTACAGAAGCAGTGTGTTTTGGTCAGGAAACAGTGTGGTCATGTTACAGTGTTGATGAGGGAGACCATCATTAGCTATTCTTTAGGGTGGGAGGATGCCCGGCCTGCCATCTGCTGGCTCACCTCTCTCATCTCGCTGGCCTGCTGTGTGCGTAAAGTCTGCAGGTCTTCGGTGACTGCGGTCAGGCTGCCCTCGCTACGCTGGAGCAAACGCCACAGGTGCAGCTCACGCTCCTCTGCTGGAGCCTCAGGAGACACACCGTCCCTCTGCAAGCGGAGGGTGAGCTCGTCCAGCTCCTTTTCCTTAGGAGGAAACAAAACAATGAGCCTTTTTTTTTTCTTGATGAGGCCTGGGTTACCTGACACCATCTTCAACACTCTGTCACCCCGTCTACAACACATCTAATTGCTCGGTGTTAAGTACGTCTCAAAAGATGCCTTATATCTCACTATACGGTCTCATTAAGCAGCGTTTCTTAAATGGGGGGTTGGGATCCACTAAGAGGCCTTTAAACTTTTAAAGGTGCTGCAAAATGACAATTAATTACATTTAATTAAAATGTTTATTTTGCATGTAAATCAGTGGTTCTTGACAACTGCAAACCTCAGCAAACTTCCAAGGAGGTCCAAGATGCTTAAGATGACTTAAAATTAGACAAAACAAGAATTGAAATAAGCTAAAACAACTATAAATCAAGATGAACACTGACATTGTATTTTTAATTACAATTACTTTCCTCAACAACTACAATTCTTCTTAAGAACCAGGGTTTCGACAGCCCAGGAAAACCTAGATATATGAGAAAATTTTAAACGCGAGATTTCTAGACTGGGAAAAGATTTGAAAATGATTAAAATCATAAAGTCATGGAAATTTTTATAATGAATATCTCTTTTTAGATTTAGTGCTAAATATTTTTAGTAATGTGCTGAGAAATGGCCTTTTGAAAATAAAATGTAAAAACCTTATTCCATAATCACTAGAAAAATATTATTAATAGAAATAGAAGAAACTTGAATATAATTTGAATATACTGTAGTTCTTGTATTGACAGTGTAATTAAAAAACAAGCAGCTTATTACATTGCTATTACAGCAGAAGTGCTAGAAATATCTTAGCCTACATGGGTGACCTCTGAATATTGTTCTTGTCTAATGGGGGCCTTTGAGTCAAATAGGTTGAAACTTTCCGTAATATAATTTAAACAAAGATACAAGAAGACCTTGGCCTTACAAAAGATTGAGAATTACTGTCATAAGGTTATTTCATTAGATGCATTAATAAAGTACACATTATTATACCTGTTAAAATTAAAAACAACTGCCCCTGTGTAGTTGAGAAACTACAAAGTTTATTTTTTGTATGCCAACATAACTTACCATTACAAGCATATTGCAAAATCTTTATTAACATTTCATGCGGATGTCATATTTATAAATATAAAAATGACAACACCATACCTCTCTTTTTTCCATGGCCGAGTACAGCTCAACTGGAGTCCGTGCATCACATGCAAATTAGCCGAGCGTTTTTATGGGAACAAAGTTTAGATTGTGGTTTCCAGCATTTGCCTCCGCCCATGTCAGTCTCTGGACTAATCATCACTTTATTGTACAAAAGAAAAGGAAAAAACATAACTCAACGTGTTCCTGAAGTCTGCATGCCTTTCAGTTGCACAAAGCAACAACATTTATATACAAACAACACTGCAACTGTAAAAAAGTGACTACGTTTACGTTACACGTGATCTTCTGCATAATCCAAAATCCATTATCATCCGTTATTAAATGTTTCTCTCACATATTCATAATTTATCTGCACTCACGGGTGTATTTGACAAGAATGTTGTTGCTACGGGCTCAACAGGCTTTTTTACTGCAATATAAAAAGTTTCCTAACCCTAGCACAGTCCAGTCCGCTAACTTTGGCTAGCGGGCTAACGTTAGTTCGCAGGTACTACGCACGAGCTTCTATTCACATCCTCCAGACGCCTGTTAAAAATAAAACAAATTACGATTGTCGTTGTCCTTCAAAATCGGTTTGGAATCGTTAATGATGTCTGTCTGTTTACAAATATTGATGCAACAGTAGAGTATCTTATCTCCTGAGGCCTACCAAGTGTTTTGTTGCAGCTGCTCGCAGTAGCTTGTACCGAGCGCCTAGGCAACGGGTTAAACCATCACAGAGAAAGAGAGGGGGAAGTGGAGGTTTCACGTTAGTCCAGCAGATGGCGCTGTTTGCTCTATAAACTGTTCGATTGATATTGTAAGTCAGTCATATATTTTATAGCCTATACGCTACCTATCAAAAGACTCGAAGAATCAAGATGTTTTCCAAGTCTGCATTTATTTTATTTTATATATATATATAAAAACAATAATACTAAAAAGATTAATACTATTAATTAATTTTACAATTTAAACGAAATGTTTTCTATTTTAATATATTTTAAAATGTAATTTAATGTGATGGCACATGTGTTCAGTGTCACATGCATTCCTTCAGATCCCATAGAAATCTAATATGCTATCATTTTAATATGTAAAAATTTATCTATCTATCTATCTATCTATCTATCTATCTATCTATCTATCTATCTATCTATCTATCTATCTATCTATCTATCTATCTATCTATCTATCTAATCTCAGGTCTGCAATAACCCTTATTTCTTTAATGCAGTATCAGGGTGAATTAAAATAAGTGAACTGGAGTCACATGTATAAAATATGAATTTATTAAAATAAATTAATAGTGGGTGGCATGCTGTAAATCATTACCTCTGTGTCTAAACTAAAACAAACATTAAAAATGTTTTTCTACATTTATACACTGGGTAAATTTTAAATCTAAATATCAAATCTAACACTAGATGGCACAGTATTTTGCATGTCATTCCATAACAGGTAACAGATTCCATAACATATGTGTAAAGCCAGACATAATGTACAGTGTGCTTGCACAGTCAGACAAAGGTTTTATATTATTCACCAGCTGCATGAATGTCCATGTTTAGTTCATCCGTGTTTTTCCACTCTTAATTAAAATTACAAAGTACAGGTTTTAATTTAAAAATAAGAAAATGCAGAAAAAATAAATAAAACAACATTTCAGTGCAAACAAGTCCTTACATATCTAGTTTTTTTTTCTTATATACAACAGGCATGTTTTTCTAAAAGAATGTGCTTTCCTGAGTGCATAAAGTTAATAAAACACATTGTTTAGTGTAGTAAAAATACCTCATTATCATGGATTTACAATGAAATTTAATAATGTAAATCGACCAGTTTTTTCAAGCTTATTCACTTTCTCCCAACATCACAGTGCAACATTTTTTTCTGTGGTATCTGAAATTTGCCAGATAATCATCGAAGTCTCTCATAACAACACACTCTCTGCCCTCATTTTCTGACAATATTGCAGCTTTTGAGCTCATAGAAGAGAACGTATGACTGATTGGACTGAAGCTTCTCCTCTGTTATTTCACCAACACTGTGAAAGAAACAGAGCATTAATGTTTACACATTTTCCTCTGCTGTATGAATTAAATGAAATACTATTTTTTTATTACTATAAAAATATCCTAACATTATCAAACAAACAAGTAATATAATTTGTCTATATTATCTGTAATAGGAGCAAATTACTATTCTTGCATGTCCTGAGAAAACTGGCCTTTAAATACCATTATTTTATATTAAAAAAGGTCTGCACCCACCATGAGTCATTATAGTAGCACCAGCCCTCCTCCTCTCGACATGCAGCTGTGTAGTGACCCATATTTACTGTGCCTGAATGATTGCATACTGCATAAAGATCATATAGCACTGGACCTGAAAGCAAACATTCAGTTATATTTGATACACCTCTGCACATAACAAGAACCAAAATTTATAATGCGCATGATACTTGTTCAGGTATTAACATCTCACCACAGTCAACAGGTCCAAATGGCCCTAAATCCAGCCCATTCAGGGGGAAAGAAACTGGCACTGTGCTCTTTGAGATTGAGTACCTTGACATGGCAAATCGATTTAAGTCTGAGATGGGAAGTTAAGTCAATGTACCTTTAGTAAAGCATGTTCTTGGTCACAAGACCTTACACTTACTGCTCCACACCACAGATATTCACCATCTGACTAACTGAAAAGGATACGTATTACGAGGATTCTAGGGAACCTTTGGATGGACAGTCTCTTTGTGCTCTCAGTGCGACGGTTACACCGCTCACACATCTAAGAAACATACACATCCATGGGTATCAGTAGAAATTCCCATTTTAAATGCAAGCAAAAACTGGCCATGCTTTCCACTCACTGGTGAGTTTTCTTGAACAAGTTTTTCCTCTTGTGAAAATAGGTCTAGACACTCTCTCAGTGTGACAGTTCGTCCATAATCACTCTTCTGCAATACACACAAACAAAAATGATGACACATCATCCGGACAATGCCAGAAGGTGAGGACAGGGCCGGGAAGTGTTACCTTTGGGATGGGGAGTGACAGGTCACAAAACACGTCAAAGGTGTTGGAGTAATGGGAGCAGACTGAACAGTGCAAAGAACTGCGCAGCTGACCGGAGAACAAATCTGTGACAGAGGGGGAAAATATTTGAGCACCAGGATTTTAAATTGACAGAAGTAAGTGGGTTTATTTTTTATTGTATTTACTAAATAATCAATGGACTCAAACAATAAAAATATACATTATGATGATGATCGCAATTATATATTTTATAATGTATTGAAAGTTTAATGGTTAAATGGTTCTGTGTATAAAAAAACAAAAAAAAAAAAACAAACGTAAGCATGAATAAGGTGTTATGCAAACAAAACAGTTGTCATGAAACTCTAGATGCCACAAACTGATAGGTCTTTTACATGCAATCTAGAATTCATATAATTTACTACATGACGAGCTGATTGGTCGCTGCTGATTCTGCAGCCAATAAGACTGCTTGCTGAACATTTAAATCAGGGGTGTCAAACTTAATTCCTGGAGGGCCAGAGCCCTGCAGAGTTTAGATTCAAACCTAATTAAACATACCTGATCCAACTAATCAATCCTTCAGGCTTATTTGAGAACTACATGGTATGTGTGCTGGAGCAGGGTTGGAACAAAACTCTGCAGGACTTCGGCCCTCCAGGAATTGAGTTTGACACCCCTGATTTAAATAGTCGGATTCAGGGCTTGCTGTAAGCTGGTCCTGTAGAGCACTCCACCTCCCCCAGCTCCACATGTCTATATCTGCTATGGGATTTATATATCCATGCAAAATTGTTCATTAAATTTATTGTTAAAACTGATTATTATCATATCATTATTTTAACAGTGTTACTGCTTACCAACAATTTTACTGTCATCCCTGTCAAGATGCCTCTGCCACATTGCAAAGGCCTCCTCTGAAATCCTGCAGGAGACAATGAGTGATTTAAAGGCTCTAAATGACTCGAGATACTGTAAGTTTGTTTCTTTCATGATCTGTCTCTTTGTGGAGTACCTGAATCGTGTGTATGTTGGTTCCTTCATTTCCATAACTGCAGGACGTTTGGATGGACGACGGTTGATTTCTGTATGAAGCCTGTCCAGGAGGAACCGCAAGAACTCCTGAGCATCCTGCTGACTGTGTGAGTGAGAAATGAAATGGATAGATTATTTGTCTGCAAAATATTATATGCATAACAACTGAGAAGGATATCTCTAAACACCAGTACCCTAGCACATATTTGAAATACTGTGTTTATCAGAGAAATCTGAATAGATATCTGTAATAATTTGTATTGAACATACCTATAGCCACTGAAGTAAGGCACTGAATCTTTAAAGACGTGATAAAACTTGCTTGGATTCACTGTGGTTTCCCCACCATCACATTCCCACAAGCCAGCCAAAACTTTAGAGAATTCTACAATAAAGTCATCAACAAATATATTTAAGAACGTAGATTAGTAGAGGAATGCCTGATTTTAAAATCATTAAATTGATAGATAAAATGTAAAACAAAATCATTCAAATAACTCTTTTTAGCATTATTTTTAAATAACCATGCAGCCCCAAACCACAAACCAGATTTTGATTTGCTGTATACCACTTCACCCCTTATTAAATAACAGCTGAAGTGTGTTTACCATTCATAAGCACAGGTTCCTGGTTGGAGTGTTTGTCCTGAAGGTAAGTTCTCATCAGACAGTAGTCCCGAAGACTACGAGTGTGAGAGAGACACTGGACGATGGCATTAAGGAAACACTACAAACAAAAGAGAACATCTGAATATGTATGGGAGAGATTTTTTTCTTGAAAACATAAGCTTAAAAACCTGTGCTTGAATTAGAACATACAGTATTTCCAACGTTACGCAGTCCAACTTGTCCATTTCCCAGTTGCAGCTCTTTCTATAGGAGGACAAATGACAACAAATGACTGTCAGTGTGACTTCCTCAATTACATCACAAGTGGCAACAGGTTTGCCATTTACTATTCCTCCTGCAGTGACTGAGTGTCCATTTATAGGTCTATGATCCAATTATAACAGAGGGAAGACACTATCATATATGACACTGAGGTTAAGTCCAGATATACTTAACTCGAGGTGAGCACCTACAAGTGCAAAAACACATGTATTTTATGCTTTTTTTATAGTAATTATTAATATGGTTTGCAGTTAAGCTAAGCCTGTTGTTTCCAGCAAATATGAGTTAACAGAATAGGCATATATATATAATATATGCCATGTGTCAAACACACTAATATGGCAGGTTTCAGACAGAATGTCAATGGCATAACACTGCTTCACCTCATTGTCTGTCACCAGCAGGAGTCCCATGATGGATGTGTATAGTACAGACTTTGAAATGTCCACGTTTTCTGGCTGAAGGCCATTTTGAGTGACTAAGTTTCGGCACAGGGCCTGACACGAGTTGTCCATTGCAGTGGATTCAGCTCTTGGCATTACCAAGTTTGCATGCCGCGCAGCCCTGCCAATGATCCTATGAATGAAATCATGAATAATGAAAACTTCTTTGAATATCTTATTCATTTAACAAGTACCTTGATCATTCTGTTGCTAAAAACTTTGGTTTGTGATTCAGTCGTGCACTGTAGCATGAATATTTATTATGGTCACATCATATCAGAATGATGATGACATTTTATATTCAGTCAAGACATTTTTTTAAAAAACAAAAATTAATCAAAGGCCATACAGTCTGCAACATTATCTGTTTTAACTGATTTTGACTGACTATTTCCCATGTAAAGCGAATAAATAGAGAAGTGGTAATTCACTTGTCTATAGAGTTTAGTTAATTTAAAAACATTAAAATAGCATTTGTTTACTCACCCTTCAATACAGTATGGTCTCCACTTTTTTTTCAGTGAGAATCAGTGTTTCTATCCAAACATCAAGCCCAATTTGAAAGTATATAAGCGTTACTGTGTTCTCATTACACAGCGGGTTCACCTGTCTGTCCTGTCGCTGTGTTTGTGAACAAGCTTTAATCATGGTTAATCTTTCCTCTCTCTCTTTAGGACCTTCTATAATTAGCCATGTCTTCGCCTTTGCTTAAGAACAGCTTTGACACTGAGAGGAGACATTGTCTGCACGCTACTCACAGTCACTATAGTAAACTACAACTGCCAGCAAGTTATCAATAATTACTTAATGTATGCTAGTATCAGTCTTAACTATGTATTAGTAGGCGAAAATGGGGGTAGTTGTCACACTAGGAAGTTGTGGAAGTCAAAATCGCTGTATCTTATTTTGAGTAAAAAGTTGACACAAGTGTATGTTGTCTCTAGCTGTGGTTTTGCATGCTTATGTATTCATAAAATATACTTTAGCTTCATAATTCAGTGCAATATTGTATTTTTGTTGATCATATTTTCTTGCCAAATAAAAAGGGGGTTCATACAATAATTGGCAGATGACAACATGACTGAGAAATAGTATCAATAAAAACTAGTAAAAGTGAAAACTAGCACTAATTAGGAAGTTGTGGCCTAATGTTTAGAGTGTTTGACTAACCCTAAGGTTGTGGGTTTGAGTCTCGGGCCGGCAATACCACGACTTAGGTGCCCTTGAGCAAGGTACCGAACCCCCAACTGCTCCCTGGGTGCCGCAGCATAAATGGCTGCCCACTGCTTCTGGGTGTGTGTTCAGGGTGTGTGTGGTGTCACGGTGTGTGTGTGCACTTTGGATGGGTTAAATGCAGAGCACGAATTCTGAGTATGGGTCACCATACTTGGCTGTATGTCACGTTGTCACTAATCTAATAAGTGAAATTAATGTTAGGAATATTCCTGCTTTGATATAAATAAATAAATAAAAACTAAACAGGTCCACTTTTATGGAAGTTGTCAGTTTATTGAAAACAAAACGGGAACGATTATGCACTGAAATGAAAATGGGAACGGATACCTTCTGGCATATAAGTGGCACAGAATATCTATAAAGCCACTGTGTATAGCTGTATGTATTTTTGAGACTTTGGGGCCCCCTATAGTTAAATGAGTCATAATAACAGTGGAGTGCATTTATTGCTGCAGTAAAGCTATCTGCCTTTTTATCCAAAATTTCATACCCGCTCTCTAAAATTACACACTTCTACAACAGAGATATGAGGGGAGTGTTGGAAAGAAGCCGCTCGCCATGTTATTCACCGCACCATCAGAATGATTTTTAAAACGGACATTTCAAGGTAAAACATAAATACAGTTGATTTATATCAAGAGAAAATAAGCATTTAAGCTATACTCAGGTTATATCAGTGAAAGACTTGCAGAACTGTTAGCCCTGATGCTACCAAAATGCAGTGACAAAAATCCTGGACTCATCTAAGATTAGTTACCGTTCAGATTGCACAAATGTTGTTGTTTATTAACTATATGAAACAGAAATGGTGAGCAATTTAAAAGAATGAGGAACTGAGAAATGGTTCCCAAGGCCCATTGCCTAGAACATATATTCAACAAACATCACACAGTATTCTCAATGTCAAAAAACAAACCAAAACAAACAAAAAAAAGGTTAAGCACGAAGCATAAATCTAATAGGAAATATTCTCCTTATGAGACATCTGACACCAACAAACATCCACATGTGAAGTATACAAATATAGCTACATGACATTATTCTCACAGTTTCTAGACAGGGTGTAAGACACCAACTGTGTGTTGTCCTGAGAAAGTCGGCTGTCACAGTCACAATAACAGTGAAACTCTGTGTCTGTGAATGAACCATTCAACTGGAAAGCACCGGTGGCCCTGGTCTATGTGTCTGGCATCTCCACATCAGAGTTAAGGTTGAGTTCAGCGATGTTGTTATAGAGTGCAGGCTCAGGGCTTAAACGCTCGGACGGTTTGCAGTGGCTGCCTTGAGCCTGTCTGTCCCGTGACTGGACCATTGCTTGGCGCAGACATGAAATCCATTGCTGCTTATTGAAGGAGTCATTAGCCTGCAGGCTGTGGGATTGAGGCTTGGAGCGCCCTGTGGCACTCACGCGAAAACAGTTCTTCACTGCGAGGGAATTAGAAATAAAATGTGGAATTAGAATTAAGTGAAAGCAATGTCAAATTAAATGCATATAGAATTACAAATTACAATGCATGCATTATAAAAGCAATAGTAAATCAAAATTAACTTATTAATATTATTATTTTTAAAATTATTTTAAAATACAGAACATTTTAAATATTGAATAATTTAGAAATTAATATTAAAAATTTGAACAATTTATGTTGCCTGTAAAAAAAATTAAACAAAACTAAAAAATAAAATGCAACCTGGTTACCTTAATTTTTTTTAAGCAATTGATTAATCAAAATGAATTTTTTTTTAAATATTGAATATTATATAATAACATAAATGAAACAATTTGCTGCTGTTAAACAAAAAAATAATATTATACAATAACAAAAATTTTTAAATATTGAATATTATATAATAACATAAATGAAACAATTTGCTGCTGTTAAACTAAATAATCGGTTTATTCAATTTCAATGGTAATCATTTTATTGCAATCCTTGTATGCATCATATGCTTTCAACTGAAATAAATAAAATAAATAAATTATTATAAGTGTAGGATGCAGTGCTGCTACCTTTGTCATTGCCCGTGAAAGCCCCACGAAAGGATCCAGAGCTGCTTGGCTCTCCATCAGGTAGGTCCTCCAGATGGAGGTGAGCAGCAGGGAGGGGCTGACGATATACCTGGAACTGGACTGGTCCTTCCCTATCCTGGGCCATCGGTCGGGTCAAAACCAATACCAGCTCAAAGAGGAACACATGCAGCTAAAAGAGAAGAAAAATAACAATGAAAATATCTTTTAGGATTTAAACAATTTAAAAAAATTAAATTATTTGAAAAAAAAAAATATAAAATATAAAAAATCAATAAACAACCAAAAACACTCAGTTACCTGTCCTTTAGTACTCTTCAGTTCACCATGGCAGTATAAAAAACGAGAGGCCTGGATTTCTGAAACCCTCTGGCTGTCTTCTGAGTAGCACAGCCCCCGTCTGTAAAACTGACACTCAGCCTCTCCAGTTTTAAGATTGACTTCTGTTATAATCCTTTGGATTAGTTCCATCTGAGGTAACAAGAAATAAAAGGATATACTAGCTGCATTGTTACAACATTAGGTGGCAGAGAGTGTTGCCAAGTCTGTGGGAATTTGGCTACTTTAACACTCATTCTGCAGGATGTTTTTCATGGTTGAAGTGACCCCAATAATGTGATATTTAGCCCCTGGAATGTGACTTTTATCAGGGGAACCCCACCAAAAAAATTTGCATTTTACCCTCCAGAATACGATTTTTACCGGGGGGATACCCCCTGAAAAGCAAATAGGCGGGTTTTACTGTCAAAATCTGGCAACCCTGTTGGCAGGTCCTGAAAAGTGAATCACTGAATCACTCAACCAATTGCTTATAGGCAACAATATAGGTAGCTGCATTGCATCTTAACATCCTAGCATACTACACTTTCTATTTCTCCAATATATTTATATGGCTTAATGTGTGAATAATTTTATCAGTCACTCAACCATTTTGTTCAAAATGTTAACTGAGTACCAAATGATGCAGTATACACCATGCACTTATACTCTATGTACTTGTGCACCATGTAATCAACCATGCAGGGTTATATAAGGTTATTTTGTCATTAATAGCCCCTCCCACTTCGCAAAGTAATTAAAGTTGTGACAGTTGAATGCATGAAGTGTCCAACATTCCACACTTAGTTTTTTCGGTTATTTAAGTGCATCATCCGGGTACTTGGGACGTACCTAATGATTAATTTAGGAAGAAGTAACTTGGATCCATATCCAGTGTTAGTATGCTATATGTGAAAGCATCTAAACTCACCGCATGTGGCAGCGCTTCCTCATCCGGATGCTCAGGCGGAGTGCTCTTCTGAATCTCTTTTAACAGCAGAGGATATTTCACCAGCCTGCTGCGAGGCAAGTCTAAAAAGTTCCACAGGTCTAGCTTTCTGCTGAAGGACGACTCTTGGCACAGCCGCAGGAAATGCTCGACCCGTTTGTCCTGCTTCTTTTGATCGAGCAGAGCTTTTGCCCCAACCTGGTTACAGCAGTAGGTGATATATGCCTCCAGACATGGAAACTATGAAAAGACAGCAAAGAGCTTATAACCCACTCAAATGTTTATTTGAAGTTCGGTGGGTGAAATTTAAGGCCCGTTCACACCAAGAACAATCTTATTTATTTACTACTATTAATAAAACTTCAGTTATATATGTATTATATAGATAATTGAAACTTCACAGTTTTGTTTATCATCCTCGATGTGAATGGGCCTTTAAGGCCCGTTCACACCAAGAACGATAACTATAAAGATAACTATAAAGATAACTATAAAGATAACGATATTAGCGTCCACACCAGCGAACGATATCTTCTGTTTATTCTAAGCGCACGCTCGTCTGCCGCTTTAAGTTTTCGAGCGCGTTACAGCAGGATGGATTCTGATTGGCTGTCAATTTTTTATCGTTCATCAGCTGGAAAAAAATCATTTTGAAAGTGATTCCAACGATATCGTTTTTCTTTGTCTTTATTGTTATAGTTGTGGTGTGGACGCTGCTGTTCTTTAATACTGAAAAGGCATGATTTAACTATATCTTTATCGTTATCTGTATAGTTATCGTCCTTGGTGTGAACGGGCCTTTAGAGTTGCATCGATAATAGAAGAGGCAATGTTTTAAGAAAAATGGACTACAACAATGTTTTGTTATCTTTACACGGTGGTAAGCTGTCAAACATAAGACTGACCCAGTCCATCATGGTCGGGCCGACCTCTTGCACGGTCTTCTCTGCTCCACGAAGACCTTCAAGACGAGCTAAAAGATCTAAATGCACAGGTAAATAATTGTGAATACACAATTATATCTCAAAGAAACAACTACAAAGAGTGCACTAACATTTACCTTCATGAAGGGGTATTAAAGAATCAAGGGTTCCAAATATCTGTCCCAGCTCGCTTTCTGTCATGATGTCTAATTTCAGCATTGGTTCATAATACACCTGTCAGGAGAGCTGAAATGAAATTCACCCCATAAAGACAGTAGAAACAAACCTGCTGAATTCTGCACAAACCTTTTTCACTAGACTTAGATCCTCAATGAGCTGTTTCTCGCCCTGGGTTAACTCATAGATTACCTGCATGTAAAGAAAATAAAGAGGTAAATAATACATAAATGAAGGGTAAAAACTGCACAAGGTAGTGTTAACCTCATGAGGCCTTACATAAGTAGAAAATGGCACAAATTCGCACACTGTTATTACTGTGCTACTGTCACAAGCTACCAGTCAGTTTTGGCAGTGTGTGATGGAGCCTTTCAGAGGAAATTCTGACACTGAAATAGAGAACATGGCTTTGTATACCAGCTCACTTCCTGTTTCACAACCAAGGCCACGGAAAGCTCTTTAAAAAGGTATTAAGGTACACAAGCCAAAACTACCAGTCTGATGCTTTAAATTGTAACTTATTAACAAAGAACTGAATTACATCATGCAAAAAATAAACTTTAAAGTGTATGAAGCATGTCTCTGTGTTGTGGTGAAATTCAAGCAGTTTTTCAGACCTCTTGTCTCTTGATCTCTTTGGTGCTGAGCTCGTGGCTCAGACTGTCGACTGTATCACTCCACAGCTGGCTGTTCCGCCGGCGTGGAAATGAAGAGGCCTTCTGACGTGTTCTGATTGGCATTGGGGGCAACGGCCGGGCCTCTGTCCGGAAACTGATAGAACGCTGAGGAAAATAAACAAACGTATATTAATATCAATATATGCATATACATATGTGAGATGGATGAGAAAAGCCGAGTGAGTGCATGAAGAGGTTTACTGTACCTGTATGGACTGGCCCAAGCGTTTCAGTGCTGGGGTCTTCACCTGTGTTATGATACCAGTGACTGAAGCACTTTTATCTACTGGTTTGACTCTTTTGTTACATGGACCCTAATGTAAGGCCAACAGCAGAGAATAAGAGTCAAGGTTAAAATCTGCTTGTAACATTATGTTTTAATGTATCGTGGAACATTAAATATCTAGCATGCAACACCAAGGCATTCACTGAAACTGAAAAAGTTAACTGATGGTTCAGTAATGAAATTTGAGCTTTATGAGACTTTGATCATGATGTTTTGACATGATGTTAAGGTTTATAGACCGTTACTGTGCTGGGCAGAAATGTACTAGAACAAGGATGCATATTAATTTCTGTACCTCAGAATCTTGTATGTGGTCACTGATGGGAAAGTCATCGTCTTCCTGAAAGAGACATGTAATGTAGCACAGATGTCAGCACAAGCATATAACCACAAGCAGATGAAAGCAGTAAACCTATACGCTGTTTGAGTTTATTCCACCAAATATCAGTAAATACATCAGTTACAGAACAATAACACAGAACACAAAGACTTTCACTCACAAATCAGTGTGTGTGTGTTTTTTCAGCTACAGCCACGGTTATGTTAAAATGAATTTGGAAGCATTTTCCAGCATTCATCATTTATTTTTTTACTCAGTTTAACCCTTACCACAGACCAAGACATTGTTACTAAAAGAAGTCATAAAAAATCAATCAGAAAATTTGTTTAAAAAACTGATAATCTGAAAAATTATAATCATAAATCTGTAAATTATATCAAAATCTGACGATTTATGATGTAATTTCCAAACTAACATTTTTTTTATTTCAAGAAGTTTTAGAACTTATGTAATTTGTTAACAAGGAAAATGCCTTTTTTTGCATCAATTCTAATCAAGCTGCAATTTTGAAAAGTATTCAAAATGTGTGAATGGCAATTTATTTATGGTACATTAAATTCTAACTATAAACTTAGCCTTAGCAAAACTAGGCCATTTCCACAACGTCATTTTCACCACCGAATATGAATTTGGAAAACATATGGTTCTGGTCCTAGATTTGAATTGGTTTTACAGTATTGAAGCTGTGCTGTATTTCCAGCCTATATTAACAGCTTTCACCTGTTCATTATTTCAGGTGTTTTATTTCTAAAAGTCCACAAGTGCCAGTATTTGCAGAAACGGCGACAGCGGCAAGTGAAACTGAACCGCTATCATTCAGAGTGTGTGCATGTAGCAGATTCAGACAGGAAACGGAGTTGTAAAGCTTTTTTCTTTTCAGCTTTTTCCTCACAGCTGAGCACAAGTTGCTTTATTCTTTTACTGTAACCTTCCTTCATTTCTCTTGAAAGATGAGGGCTCTTTTCTAGATGTCTTGTGCAACTGACCGGGAAAACCATGGATTGTCACCTGGTCTCAACAAGTTTCCAGTGTAGAGCACAAACAGGTAGACCACCTTCACCATGTCAGACTCTTCAACCCGCGTACATTAATCTTCACACATAATCATTGAGTGAGTTAAAACGTATAGGGAAGAACTTTAACCGCTGAGTACATTATCTTTAGATCATCGAAAGACTGACTAACAGGAAATATCGTGGCTGTTTTTGTAACAGATGCTCAAACAATCACATTCAAACATCTAGTACTCTAGACTAGACTATATCAGAATGATTTACAACATACTTAGATCATGCATGTTGCATCTTATATTATAGATAACAACTTACACAGTCCTCCAAGATTCGGGCTGAATGCTCAGCATCACTACTTGGGTCTTGTTTTCTTTTTTTCTGCTCAGAAACCAACAAATAACACATTGGTGTTCCTCAAAGGAGCGAGACCTACAGTTTAAGGTCTGTCCATCAAAATATGCATAGGATCTATTACCAAAATAAACTTACCCCTGTGATTTCTGACAGGTTGGCGCATGTGAGGAGCCTGTCTCTAGATACAGGAGACCTGAATAAGAATCAAATAAAGTGGAAATGTGACACTGAAAAAGACATGAGTGTATTATCTTAGGTGTATGAACCAAATGATTATCTGTTAGTTCATTAGTGAACAGCTGTTAGATTTTGTGAGTTTATAGGCCACTACAGCTGATCAGAATGACAGCTTAACACCAAAATGTCATTTAGTTTTATAATTTGTGAAAAAGTCATACCAGGAAGGTGATGTATCAACCTCCGCCTCTTCAAGTTCCATCTTTTCCTCTCTCATAGCATCTCCAAATGTGTTTATGAAAAGAAACCGCAGTAACTATAAGAGTATTACATTAAAAAAATCGGACCATAAATCTTAGAAGCACCTGGTCCCACTTTTTAAAGAAAAGACCAAAAAGATAATGTGCACTCTCTCCTAGCCCTCCTCTCTTCCTCTTACACTTGCATGTCTGAAACCACATCCTGTGTCAGAAAAAAATGTGTACTTCCTGTTGTCAGGCAGAATGAAGACAAATCAACCTCTCTTAACATCTTGACAGATCTTTGAGTCTCTGTAATTACACTAGCCACATATAACTGAAGAGGACGGAAGTTAAAGCAAATCTTCTGACCCATTTGTGAAAATAATACAGTGGTGTCTACTGCTCAGTTGATTAGGTCATGACTGGCTCAGTATGATACAGAAATGATGCGAACTTTGGCTCGTCTTGTAGCACGTCAGGAAGAAAACATACAAAGCTATGGCCTAAAGCAAACATTTTTTTTTTAATTTTTAATCAAATGTCTAGGAAATTAGGTGCTTAACCTTCAGAAAGTGGTGATGGTCAACCTCAGGAGGTTAAATATGCTAGTGGTTTTCATTGCTATGCATTTACAAGTTTTGCTAAGTTTAAGACATCTGAATAATGTAAATGTAGTCTAAAAACAGCAGTCACGCAATAATCATTTTAGGACCAATGTTAGTTTGTTAAAGAAAAATACTTTTTTTCTGATAGTAACAGGGAGTAATGGTTGAGCTTGGCAATGCAGTCAGCAAAGTGGATAATTATCTGGATATTTACTGTATTTGAAATGCTACTTTAGATGCTAGGTCAATCAAAGTCAAATGCTTAAAAAAAGGTTAGGTTTAAAATTTTACCTATTTTTGAAAAGTGGCATAACCACATGAAGTGTACCCACAAGCACTTGAAAGATAACAACCTGCAGAATGATTCTGTAATGTGATGAGAGCAAACTTGTAAAATTAATACAGCACCACAAACAAGGTTTCAAATGTGTAGCACACAGTGCCAGCATCACACTTTCAGCTTTGCAGGAGGGATAAATTCAATAGAAAAGGGGGGTAGAGTATAATTTAGACAGAAATACAATGGGACAATGTGCTATAATTTGAAGGCCAGTAGGAGTTGAATCATTTAATTGACAGTAAAACTGTGACTCAGAGCACTGTGCAACAGCCAAGCTGTGGTGAATTTATATCAGAAAGGTTAATGTCAAGAAGTGGCCCAGGTAAGTGGCTCTCAACACAGCGCATAGAAACAATTTTCTCCACAACTGGATAAAATCCTATTATCTAGATTCAAAGCCTTGATCCTAATCAAATTTTGAACTACACTCCTTATTTCTGCCATTTATTATTGACATAAAATATGAACGATTAGAACGTTTATATCCATGAACAGCAAATATATTTAAACAGACTTTTCTATAAATAATGAAACACTCCAAGTTGAAAGTGTACTGTGCATCTTACCAATTGATATAGTCCTGATAGCCAGTCTGATTAATTGCAGATTCTATTAACTTTATAGATACATTTAAAAAAAAAAAAAAAAAAAACGTAGCAAAGAAAAGACAATACAGCAAGAAAATGTTTTCAACTTTATTCACTAACACACTAAGTGCTCCCATTACAGAGTAAAATCACTTTTTTTACTGTAACGTTTTTTGTTTTGTTTTGTAGAAATAAAACAGAAATTAATACATAATAAATTTTACACAAGAAAAAAACAAAAAAAAAAAAAAAAAAAATAAAAAAAAAAATTTAGGAGAAAAAAAAGTTCCTTATCTGCAACAATCCATAAACCAATCCATAAAGGAGCCAGAGAGGCAAAGGGATGTTCCCACTGGGCCTATGGGAGAGCAGGAGTTCAGTAAGTGGACCAACTCGCTCCGAGACCTTGGCCAAAAAGAGCGCTTTAAGTTACATTTAAAGGTGACATCAAGCCAAGGCAGTGAACTTAATTAAGCAAACATAACTGATTTTTCTCTTTTGTACTCCATTTTTTGGCATCAGTCAATATTTTACTTCAGAATACATAGCAGTATGGTGCTGCCCACAAAAGTATCATGAGGACAGGAACAGAGACTGGTGTGAAGATGATTCAGAGGGAGGGAGGGACGAGCGGTGTACAGATAAATTCATACACTGAAGCTGTGCGTTACAACAAACAGCTCAAATAAGCTACAGCCAAAGATTCACATGCTCCCCATAATCCTAAACATAACCAGCCTGATTGATTCATACCCTAGAGAGCTCGACCAATAGGGAAAGAGGGGTGTTTGAGATATAATACTTTTAGAATTCAGTTACTGATTTAAAAAAAAAAAAAAAAAAACTGATTGGTTTCTCTTTGGGCTCTCCAAGCGTACTGATACTCCCCCATCCCCAGTGGGCCGCCCCTCTTCCGACACTGACCAGTCCCCTTCCCTACCCCAACAACCCTCTCAGCGGATGGTGTATCTGACATAGGGGACCTCTACATCCTCTTCTGTCTCGTCATTGCAGCAGAGCTCAAAAACTAGTGCTTTAACATGCTTCCCCAGTTTCTTCTTGGACACCTTAGTCACGATCTCAGTCATCCTATGAAAATAAAAACAGACAAACTTTATTTTCTTCAATCTCATATGCCTCACTGCCACCTGTATGATTAGAATTGAGTAAATCTTTGAAGATGGGAAAAACCAACTCACGGCAGGTCCAGCCGTTCTTTAAGCTTGGCCGCAGGCATGAAGAAAGAGTAGAGCATGGAAACTCCCTGAGAGAGCATAGTGATCTCCAGTTTGTGTTCATTCTGAGGGAGCAACAGAGTGTCAACCGTGAGTACACAAGGTCTAAGATTGAAAAGACATAAATTTGTTTGTTTCTACAGGGGATGGACACAAATAAGGCATCGCAAAAAAGCAAATAATATAACTATTTTTCCCACATTACATTGAATATTAGTATTTATTATATTCAATTCATAAAATAAAATGGGGAAGGAAATGCATTAAATACAGTCATGTGAAAAAGTTAGGACACCCTATTGAATTCCATGCTTTTCTGAAACAGGACATAATAAAAATCATAAAAACCTAAACGGTGCTGCCATTTTTTTTTTTTTTTTTTAAATAGAAGAGGCTTTCTTCTGGCAAACCTTCCAAACAAACCATTACTTGTCCCATATTTTTGTAATTGTACTGTCAAGAACTTTATCAGTTGACATGTTAACTGAGGCCTGTAGAGTCTTTGGTGGAGTTCTTGGGTTGTCTGCCATTTCTTTGAGCATTACACAGTCTGATCTTGGGGTGAACTTGCTGAGATGTCCTCTCCTGGAAGGATTGGTGTCTGTTTTGAATGTCTTCTACTTATATATCAGAATAATCTTATGGTGAATAATCTTCCTCACTGTAGAATGATGGACTTCACATTGTTTGGAAATGGCCGTGTTACCCTCCCAAGATTGATGACAGCAACAATTGCTTCTCTAAGATCATTGCTGATGTCTTTCCTCTTTGGCATCATGTAAACACACCTGAAGGCTCCAGACCAGCAAACCGCCAAAACCTTTTATGGAGGTGCTCACACTTGCAGATGATCAGTTAATCAGTTAATTCCTATGTTAACACTAATGGCGCTTTTCCACTGCGTGGTACGGCTCGACTCTGTGTTTCCACTGCAGTTTAGTACTGCTTTAGAGTGGGTGGGATTATTCACGCCGTTGTATCTGTATCTCTACTGCCATGACTCCTGAAAAACTTTTTCATTCTGCGTCGCCCCATTAAGCTCTCACTGGATCTGCTCCTCTGCTATCAATGAGAGGAACATCTGTACTTTCTCAACAGACATTTTTTTTAGTGGTTAAAAAAAAAAGGTGCGCTCGTTCAAAACAGTTGCGTTTGATCCTTTGCTGGCTGTGCTGATTTAAATCTAGCGGTTCTGTTGTGTCGTCACACATGGCTTAACAAACAATGACAAATAAATAATAAAAAAACAAATACAAAGTTCAAATAATGCAATATATCACATGATACACAAAACAAACGTTTTTTAGACCTCAAGAATGAAGTGAATATAATTTGTTTATGTCCTGATACAGAAAACCATGGAATTCAATAGGGTGTCCCAACTTTTTCACCTAACCTTACGTTTTTTAGACCTCAAGAATGAAGTGAATATAATTTGTTTACAAGTAAAGTCCAGAGTAAGATAACATGAAATTAATTGTATTTTTAGGCACATTGTTTTCCATAGTTTTTTTTTTTCTAAATTCCGTTTTAAGATTTATTACAAATGTATCAAATTGTCTAATGAAATTAATTCTACACATTTAACAATTAAATGGTTTAAAATATATATCAATTAAAAAAGACAAATAAACATTCCTTTAATTTTTTTTTTTTTAAAGTGCTGTAAAACAGACCTTTTATAATGTATAAATTAGAATATGGGTTAAAAAACATCTTGATAGTATGATATTTCTCAATACATTATATAATTATATTATGATGACATAAGGTAAAGAAGTCTTTACTCTACAATAGGAATAGACTTCTGTCATAACTTCAAGTTAAACCAAACTATTATTTTGGCAGTTTGTTGTGGAGAGCTTTGAGTACCGTAAATAAAGAAAATTACTCAGTATGATGTTGATCAATCTCTTCCAATAAATGTCATTTCATCACCCAGCTGTAGGCAGGAGTTTTCTAAAGTAACATGGATTATTTTAGACAATTACATGACTCCAAGGAATCGCTCACCCAAAAATGAAAAGTCTGTCATAAATTGCTCACCCTCATGTCGTTCCAAACCCATAAGACTTGCTTTCATCTTCAGGAACTTAAAATATTTTTGTTTTCTTTGCACACAAAAAGTATTCTCGTAGCTTCATAAAATTAAAATTAAAACCCTAATGTCACACGGACTATTTTAACAATGTCCTTACTACCTTTCTGGGCTGTGATTGTGGTAGTTACATTGCTGTCTGTGTAGGGCCAGAAAGCTCTAAGACATGAGGGCGAGTACTTAATGACAGAATGTTCATTTTTGGGTGAACTATCCCAAAACAAAAACAGCTCTTTAAAGAGCACGCAGTTTTCTCGCATTTTCCTTTAAATGTTAATGAGCTTTGCTGACCCTGTCCCTCTTTTCCGAGCCGCTCTCTGAGGGACCGCTTACTTTAGCCTCATTCATCGGGAAACTTGCTAATTAGCACATGATTAGGAAAGGCGATTTGCAAACATTCATTGAAAAAAACCTTACACTGACTTCTTCTGTTGGTGAAGCTGGATCACGAACAATTTGCATGAACAGACACATTTATGTAGATCGGGGCACATTCTCTTCAAAAACAAAGGATTCATTCTTGTCTACATCTGCTCTGGTGGTGAAACAATGATGGACTGATGACAGCTCACTCAGGGCGGGTCTAAGGTGAGATACCAGTCCAGTCTGTGCTGAAACGCTCAATCAAACTACCGTGGGAGGGGCCTGTTTTTGTGATGTCACACAGACAGACATCTGAGATCAGCTCGATTTCAGAAAGGGGTAAAGATCTGAGCGATTAAAAAAAAAAAAAAAAACACCTGCACGATTATTACAAAAATAATAATTGTCGATTATTTCCTTGAAATTGCAAATTTCAGTTCAAACAACTTGTAAATGTGCATGTAGCATCCTATGACCCCTTTTAAACTTAATCTGTGCAACCAAACCAATCAGAGTGTGTTACTAAATGTTTTACTTTTTAATTTCACAAGTGAAATACTTATATACTTAAAAACTTGCAGTCCAGAGTAACAAATCAAGTTAGGGTAATTTATCTGCTGAGTACTAAAATAATCTTCAATGTCCACCACTAGTTTCTTCAAGCACATCAACAATGAGCATCAAGTATTACCTTGAAATAGTCCAAGAACTGTCGGAGTGTCATTTCTTCACCACTGGACTGAATGCCCTTCACCTCAAAGCGGTCCCAAAGCGTCCAATCAATCTCATAGTACTGAGAAAGAAAGCAAGTATTAAAAAGCTCATTCATATTCAAAGGGACACCAGCTCTGCTGCTGTAATGCTGGACAATGCTGTTGGTTACCTTGTGCTTGGGAGCAGCTATGGGCTCAGAGAAGCCGAAGAAAGGCAGAGCAAGGTTCATGAAGCCGTTTTTGTAGGACTCAAGCTTCTTGTGCCCTTGAACAATCTTAAGCAGCTCCAGACACACCAGACCCACCACGGCAGCTGTCGTTGTGGCGATTGCTGGGATGATTTTTCCAGCAATGAGTTTGCTCTGAAAGATGAAAAAGAAAGGTGAGGACCTGCGATGCTGGGGTTGGACTCCCAAGAGAGTTAAGAAACCATTCCATTGGCCCTCTCACCTTGTGTCTATCTGCAGGAGGAATGTCATAGTTCTCTGCTCTTAAATTAGAAGCTGCTACAATGAAGTCCATATGAAAGTTTGTGTCATCGTCCTGAGGAAGAGGATTTAATTAGCCTTTTAAGTGAAGTTAAAAAGTTTTAAAGGTCAGGAAATTGAGGTCAAGTTATAAGCTGTACCTTTTCAAACTCAATGGGACAGAGCTTGTATTGAGAAGTCGCTTCTGTAGAAGGCAACAGTGTCTTCAGTTCTTCAAGCCTAGAGTCATCTGAACACAGACCAATAGTAAAATTAGCAAAGATAGAACAGTGAAAACTAGCATTCGCTTTAGCATCCAGTTTCCTTTGTTCTGGATTCACGGGAACAAAACAGATGAGCTCAGCAACTCTTCTTCTCCTCTTACCGATTGATGCATTGGCACTCTGCAGCTCCTGATCAGACACGTGGATCTTGACTCCTGATTTGGGTATGAACTCAGGCACTTTAATATCCTGCAGCAGCTTAGTCAGAACAGAACGTTCAGTGGAGCCCGGCAGGCCATATGACTGGGCAAGCAAGTTAGCCGCTGCCATAATGTAGTCCATGTGAAGATCCTACCAATCATAATATCAAGATTAATCATTTTTTATGACGTGAAATTTCAAACCAAGACTTGTCTTTTCCCAGTGAATACTCACATTGTTAGTGCTGAATTCTAATGGATGGGGACATCTTTTTGGACCTGACCAGAATGGCGCCCCAGAACTTGTAAGCTAGACAGAAAGAGCAGGAAGATATTAAACTAAATGTTCAATACAGTTGGTATTAAATGGAAATTTACACTATTTTCTAAATGCATTTTATTGATTTTTATGTCTCAAAACTGAATTTAAAAATTAAGTCATTGTATTTATAAACAGCAATTTTAATGTATTTGAATAAATAAAGCCTCTTGTGCTTCTCACACGGCAGTCAAAAATAACCACTTTTCTTTTCAGTTGTGGATGTACTAGATTTTACTTCAATAATGGTTTTTTTTTATTAATATTTTGTATTTTTATGGGATTTTATGGAAGTAAATCATATTTACACAGTAGTTATAACCCATTACCTGCTAACCACTTTTTGAGCATAGACCTGAAAATGAAATTTCTAAGTTAAACTGTTGTAAATCAAAGCTGTGCTTTTTGGCACAGACTTAAGTTTGGTCTCTTTTTAAAGAGGACACCTGGCAGATTCCAAAACATGTTTTACTCTAAAACAACAAAACAGTAGCCATAAATATAAGTTGTGTTCCAAACTTGAGGTTGATATTTCAAAAATGGGATATTTCAAAAGAAGATTTTGTTCGGGCACAGTACCAACTGTTTCCACTAGATTAGAAATTAATTTCCCATTAGTTCTCAAAGCAGTCATTTTTGACCGTGAGGAATATAAGTGTGACTATTTTCAAAACCATTTAACCTTTTCAAATAATTTCCATGATTTTCTGTCCCCAAAGCAAGTGCCAAAAAACGCAAGTTGGTAATGCAAGTTTATCCAATCCAACAATACAAAATCAATTAAGAAAAAATGACTGAATGGCACCAGAGGTTTACTATTTCCTGTTAGATATGAAAAAGGTGTCATGTCATTGACCCTTTAAGGTTCAGATCCAATCCAATGATAGCTGATCAATTGAGAACAGACAGGCCTCACCTGGTCTGGAGGGAAATTGTGCAGTAGCTGACGGATGTTGTTGTTATATTGACACTGAAAGTGGTTGCGTGCCCAGGCTACACAGTCCTCCCAGCTGCGTGGGTAATCTGTCACCAGGCTCTTGTATACTGCCTCCACCACCTCCAATGGCTGAGCTCCAGGGAGCTTCAGTGTGCGCTCCATAAACTTTGGGTCTCTGGGGAGGAATGAAAACTACATTTTAAAACTGACAGCACCATGCGTGGCAAATTTACGGGTTGTTTAGGTTGACTAGAACTTACGTCAGATACTGCAAGGCGTTTTCAACAGGCTGTTTGAAAAGTCCCTCAAACTCGTCACGAGCCCACTAAGAAAGCAGGTGGGTAAACGGTCAGTTTAGGTCAATCAAGGTACCCAAGGCTTAAGACACCAGACGTTCATCACAAAGTAAGTTTGAAAAGTTACCTGAAGGGTGTGTTCGATTGCATTAGGGAAGTTTTTGAGCGTGCAGATAGGAATGGACTTCTCTGGAGGATCCTGGCTGGAGCTGTATGACTCTGTGAGGAAGGGAATGACCACCTGCACATTCCCTTTGGTGCCGAGAGTACCAGACTCCAGCAATGGCTTACGGTAGTACACACACCTCCGGTCCATATACATACCTGAAAAAGCAAAGCATGCTGAGTTGATTTCCCACAAACAGTTTTTTGAATGTTACATTTTGAAGTGACCTATATGACCAGCCACTTTACTTTCTAAAACTCTTACTTACGGGCATCTACATTGTCAAGAGCATTTGTCACTCCATCAAGGCTTTCAAAGAAGTCATCATCATAGACCTTCTCAGTGTCAGGCCCTACACGGTTCTGATGACCCGTGATGCGCACTGATGGGTTCATCAGCTTCACGGCTGCAGCGGCAGTCTCGCTCTTCATCTTCTGCTCAGAGGAACAAAAAAATCATCAGCAACTGTTCGAGAAAAACATAAAATTCCTTCCTTCTTCAGTCTGTGTCAGTCAATCTCACCGTAACGTCCCAAGGCCTAAAGAGGAACTGTCGATTGAGATTGGACTTCTCTATGGTGTCCATGTCAGTAACTATGACCTCTCCTTCACCGCTGGCCAAGCCCATCATAGCAAAGTTTTTCAGCAGCTCACAACCAATAGCTCCAGCACCAACCTGAACACAGAAAACCAGACACTAAAATTAACACTTAAGACTAAATCAGTGTTACTTTAGTACAATTTATGAACTATTATATTTTTTAGAATTTTGAATTAGCTTTATTTTAATGTAAATTTTATATATTTGTCATTATTAGTTTATAAATAGCTTACTTTTTTTTTTTTATTCAATAAGTAATTTTAGTACTTCAACTTACACTAATTACAGTTAGTTGGAAAGGCAACTCATTTTCATTAAAATATTTCATCTAATATTAAGGTTTTACTTCAATTAAAAAGGTCTTTAATAGCTTTATTTTACAATAACCCTGGACTAAAGGCAAAACAATCTTGGTTGGAACATTTAATACTTGCAGCACAAACTTGCCTTTTGATAAATATGATTCAAAGAAGCTTTGTTTGATTGGCTCACTACAATTTCAAGGGAAAACGCAAGCATTGTGCAACTGCATAATTGGCACGGCGTAATCATCTCCCATTTTGATAAATGGCCAGTTTCAGCTCCTCACCAGAAAATATCGCTGTTTGGCTAACAGCTCCTGCAGCTTGGACCCAAAAACAGCAATCTGGCCATCATAGCGGCAGTTCCTCTACAGAAAACAGATGAATAAATTATTCTTTGCAATCAACCAACACTCTTTTGGGTGAGATGCATGTAGCTCCACTAGCATCAAACAAATACTGAAACACATAAACAGACAATGGTGCAAGAAGCACTCACAGGTGCACACTCTTCCTCTGTCAGAACGGCATCCTCAGCCTCAGGTAAGCACTCCACAGCATCAAAATACAGCCACTGCATGATGGGCATAAACTTCCCTGTGCAAGCCTGAAGAAAAAAAAAAAAAAATCTATATATAACAAACCATGACAGAGGAGTCTAACGCAACACGTTCCGAATACATCTCGATTTCAAACTCAAAGGAAATGATGGGAGACCATATTACCTTCATAACCTCCTGGGCAGCAAGCCCACCAATAAAAGCATTGATAGGTGCCAGGTCTCCAGCAGCCATGCAGGACAGTTTTTTGATGATTGCCTGGTCCAGCTGCTCTTGCTTGGCAGATCCGGTCTGTGCAGCATTCACCTCTTCAGCCAGAGCCACAAGCTCATCCGCATCTGACCGGAGTAATACAGAGAGAGAGAGAGAGAGAGATCACTGCTGAGTCACTGAGACTGATGTCCACAGCTCAGCATTCATATGCCATTAAACAGAACACTGTGTAATGGTTGAGGCATTACATTTCTTGGCCAGAATAAGCTTGGAAGAGGATTGGACCTCATGCATAAATCTAACAACTAGCAAAAGTGTTCACCTGATTCCAGGGCTTTGGTAGACGACTGTGCTTTTTCTCAAATGCATGCAGCGCCTGAAAGCCCATGTGCAGTTGGCCTGGACGATCAAATTTGGCAAAATCAGTCAGCAGGAACTCTGGTTCGGCCATGGAAGAGGACAGGGATTTCTGATCGAAGACAGAAGTGTGCATATGTAATCCATTTTTTCACTTTACATGAGTTCTATAATGTTAGCCTCAGCAAGGGGCATCAACTTACAAAGGCAACTTTCTTGGGCATCTTCACTTGTGTGACAATACCACCTCTCACATAGTCCGAGAATGAGCTGGTGTCGCAGATGCTGAAGGTGTAAGGACCTGATGGGAGAGGATAACAGTCACAAAACAGCCTACAGACTGACCTTTAAACGGTGTACAGTTATCAGTACACCTCCTTAAACAGTAACACAAGTAAAGTGCTTTGGCCTCTGAGACTTATTTCAGGGTTCCTACACATTTTCCCTTTCAAAATTCCACACTTTTCCAGACTCAAATTTCCAAACCTTTCAGTAGATTTTCAGACCATATTTAACAAAGTTCATAGAGCATTATTTTCAGCTTTATATTTGGTATATAGTACAGTCATCTGTAAATATTTTTATTTTCTCACTTGAATTTTCATAAATAACCCCCAAAAAATGATATCATACAGATTCTCTAAAAAAAAATTAAATAAAACAGAATTTTACATGTACTCGAGAAACTATTCACATGCATATGAGAATTTTTTGCATGCTTGCACATTACAATTTCTAGTTTTATATAACCTACTTCCGTTGTGCTTCATTTTATTTTGCACACACTATTTTGCCATCTTACTATGAATAAAACAAGAGCATGGATGCACATGAATTAACGCCTATTTGGTCAAAATTTGGCTTTTCTTATGGTAGTACCTGTAATATCAAGGCCTAATGTCCAATTTAACATCCTCTGTGGAGGCACACAAACCATGACATGAAATGGGCTGATGGCATCAAATTTTCCAAGTTCAAGGGTTTATAAAAAAGACTGGTACTATAAAAAAAAAAAAGTGTTTAAAAATTGGCTTTTATTAGGACAGTATACCATATTTCAAGGCCTAAGGTCTCCTTAACTACACCACGAAATGGGCTGATGGCACAATAGGTGGCCCCATGTGCATTGTCCTTTATGCTAAGTGTCGTGTACACACACACTATCACAAAAACACATATATAAGGTCCTTAAGGCATACCGTAATATGGTGCTAAGAAAACTGAGAGAACAATATGCTTACACCCTGCAATTTTTCATTATGAAAAACTGCACCTTGAATTCATTCAGTCATATTTTGACTTCGACTTCTTGTACAATAAATTTATTTTCAATAAATTCAAATTTTCTATTATAAACAACTAAATATGGGCAAAAGGAAACAAATACTTCTCCATACTCTGCTTTCTTTTTTCCATACTTCTTCAGACCTGGAACATGCTAAAATCAAATTCCATACTTTTCCAAACCCCGTAGGAACCCTGTTATTTCACCTTCCTGTTCCTTTAAGACAGAGGTAGTTCACTATCAGTAGTGATTGACGTTTGCTACACTATGATGATCCAGTTACATGTTAAAAACATATACATTGCAGTTGACATTGCAGTTAAACCTGTCATACAGTCATAAACCAAACCATAAATAGTCAAAAAGTTCCAGACATCTGAAACAGTTGTAAATTTGCCAAGATGAAGACAAATATGTGAACTGCCTGGACACATAGTGAGGAAGATGATAGACGCAAAGTTTGTAAGCAAGTTTCTTGCAAAAATCTTTTTTAGGCTTATTCAATTATTTTGCTAAATTACACTAGTTGTTTACTAAGCAACTTTGCCCTCAGCAAAAATTCAAGGAGGCCTGAATATTCTTAATTATTTAATAAAGCAGCTAAAACAACTAAAAATCAAAATGTTTTATTTTAATTCACCCCTGAACAAGTGTTTTTTTCTTCTTTGAAGCTGGAAAAGCTGGAAAAATTATGTAATCTACTTTTAAGTGTGATTACTAGACTAAAAGATCATGAACATCAAAAAAATCTAAAAATGTTGTGCATTTTTTTATAACGAATATACATTTTTCAAGTAGTGTTGAACAATAAAAAAATCCTTAATTCTTACACACTAAACCACAAACAACTAGAAGAGTCATTCAAATTCACTGTTTTAAAAATTAAAACTCCTGGAATTCTGAAATGTAATAATTTCAATCATATTTACTTGCTTATTGCAGTCAAAATGGTTGAGAACCACTAATCTAGCATGTTTTTATCCTGGGCTAACAAAAGACTAAGCTGGGCGGTTGCTGGGTCTGTTTAAATAAGAAAACCTATGATAACTCACCCAGTGTCTTGATCTCTATTGGTTCACAGCCATTGAGCTCTGCCATGCCCTGCACTTCTGTGAAAGTGACGAAATCTCCGCTCTCAAATCCATGGCGTGCTTCGTCCAGACATGTAACTACACCAGCACTGTCCTTTAAACACACACAACATAAACTGAGCAAAATGTTCAGAGAGCCAGTGTAACAATGTGACACTTCATTCATTCTGACAATAGTAAACACTGTTTAAATGATACCACCAGACGGTATAATGTGGCCCAGTCCAGTTGAGTTTTTACCTTTGTGATCATTGAGATCATGGCGCTCAGTGGCTGCTCTCCATTGGTGTCAAACACCGTCATTTCCTCCCCAAAATCACAGAATAGTTGCCTATTGAAAAACAGAAAGTACATGAGAAAAATAATACCCCCCCAAAAAATTACTCAACATAAACTAAGAAAAGTATTCTACCCAAACAGCCCACGCGTGTCTGCCACGATCAACTTAATGCCGTTACTATGGCAGAAGTCACCGAGGCTTATCTGCTCATCGAGGCTGGAGTTGGTGAGCACAACAACCTGGTTAAACACACAAACACCTGTTAGCAGAGTCTTTTAAATGCATTAAACTTGAACTAATGCAAAGTTCTGTATATATGTGGGAATTTAGTCCATGTGTTGAGCTTATGGATGTAGTCCAGTGGAGCCAAAACGGTAATACCTGAAACTTGGTCAGGTATTCGTTGGTGAGGACGCCAGTATAGGAGGTTACAGGCACATAGCTGTTGAGTTCTGCCAGTCGAGTCTGACTGACGTCTGCACGGTTCTTCCCAAGATCCTCCTCACGCAGGTAAAACTAAGACAAGTAACAAACAATATTATTTTTATTATTACTACAACTACTACTATTAACAAAACAACACATTTCATTTTTCTTATTTCTAAAATTCTTATTTTCTGTCCACTGAATATTGTTATATAATGCCTAAATTTGTTAATGTACACTGCTGTTCAAAATTTGAGGTCGGTAATATTTTTAAAGTTTTTGAAAGAAGTGTCCTATGATCACCAAATCTGCATTTATTTAATAAAAATACTGTCGTATTGTGAAATATTATTACAAATTCAATTTCTCCATTTTAAAACATTTAAAAAAGTAATTTATTCCAAAGCTGAAATTTCTGCATCATTACCTCAGTGTCACATGATCCTTCAGAAATCATTCTAATACGCTGAGAAGCAACATTCATGTCGTAAACATCTGTACTGTTTAATATTTTTGTGGGAACCAAGAAACACTATCAGGATTCTCTGATTAACAGAAAGTTGAAAAGAACAGCATTTATTTCAAATGATGAAGCCTGCTGCAACTCCACTTTCTTTACACCTAGCTGGCCGTTTTCTTTCTTGTATAAATGTCTTTATACACATTTGTCAGAGGCCTTTTTAAAATTTACTTGTAGAGTTAAATGTTACAATCACAAAAAAAAATGTATCTACGTTTTGTGGTGTTTTTTTTTCTACAGCTACGACTGTTGTGTCCGGAACTCTCCACGTGGATCAGTTGTGCTCCAGAAACTTGAGTAGTTTTGCTCAGCGGAAAAACTGTTCATATTCTAGTTTTCTCCAGTCATTTAACAGAGCAAATAAAAAAATAGGCTTTATAAAGGTGGAACAGTTGGTGCTATATTTTTAGATTTGCGTAAAACCTTCAACATGGTTAATCACAATGTTCTGGGGCTTTAGCATGGATTTCCTCATATTTATCAAATAAACAGCAATGTATAAAAATCAAAGTGGTTCATTCCAGTAACTTAAACTGTACAACGGGCGTACCCAAAGGATCAATATTAGGCCCTTTATTATTTAGTTTGCACATTAATGATCTCCCACAGCAGTGTGAAGGTACACAAGTGCAAATGAATGCTGACAATACTGTTATTTTTACACATGCGAGAACAGCAGAGTTAGCAGCTGAAAAGCTAAATATTGCTATGGAAAGTATCACACAGCGTCTCACCTTGAACACTGGTAAAACAAAAGGGATGTTTTTTTCTAAAACAAATGTGTGTTCATCCGATGCAGATATTTTTAGAAATGGTGAAAAGATGATTAACGCTGGAGCCAAACCTTAAAACATTAAAAAAAAACGTAAAAAAAACAAATAAAAATTAAAAAAAACCAGACAAATTAAAAACAAAAAAATAACAACAATAACAACAACAACAACAACAACAACAACAAGAATTAATTACATTTATATAGCACTTTTCTGGGCACTCAAAGCGCTTTACATAGAAGGGGGAATCTCCTCAAGCACCATCAGTCTGCAGCATCCACCTGGAAGATGCGACGGCAGCCATATTGCACCAAAATGCCCACCACACACCAGCTTATTGGTGGAGAGTAGACAGAGTGATAAAGCCAGTCAGCAGATATGGGGATGGTTCCCTGGTTACACCACTACTCTTTTTTGAAAGACATCCTGGGATTTTTAATAGGTTACACCACTACTCTTTTTTCAAAGACATCCAGGAACTTTTAATGACAACACATACACAGGACATTGCTACAATACATCACCTGAAAGACGGTGCTTTTTGCCAGTATAGTGTCCCCGTCACTACACTGGGGTGTTATAGGACCCACACAGACCACAGGGTGAGCACCCCCTGCTGGCCTGACTAACACCTCTCCCAGCAGCAAACTAGTTTTCCCAGGAGGTCTCCCATTAGCTTCAGTGGTCGACCAGTCTTGGGCTAGCTTCAGTGGGCAACCAGTCTTGGGCTACAGGTTGATATGGCTTCTGACAAATTAAACAATGTCTATCCACTGATGTAGCTAAGACTTATGCATGCTACAATCTTTCCTCATCTGTCATACTGTTTGACATGTTGGGGTCAAGCAGAAGAAAATGTTATTAAACCTTTAAAATCTCTTTAGAAGCAGACTCTTTATAAGCAGGACACAAAGCCTAACCAATATCACCACTGTAGGGTTTTGGAGAAATAAAATTTGAGCTTTTATCATTTTAGACTTTTCTCAAATTTGTGTATGGTATATAATATTTTAAATGGTTTTGGCCCCTTCCAAACTTCATGATTTTGTGCATTTTCGCTCTACAGTCTCTGTAAGATCTTCTAGATCATCATCTACTATTGATTGTTTTGTTCCTTTTCGTCATTCTGTCTTTGGATCATCTTTCTCAGTGAAATCTATTAATCATTAGAACACTCCAGAGGACATAAGGATGTGCACATCTATTGACATTTTTAAAATAAAACTAAAATCTCATTTAAAATCAACTCAATATAGTTGTGGTTTAACTGGACGCTATCTTTACTGTTCTTTTTTGGCTCTGATAGGATGTGTATAAGTATTACTGTATTGTAGGGGTGGGACAACATATCGATATGGTGATATATCATTGTCCTTCTCCATGCAATATGAGAATTATGCGCACTAAATAGATTTCTCTGCTTCCAGCGTCTAAAAATGCATGGAAATTGTGACCACGCCATTTCCACCTTCTTTCCAACGCGCATTCTCCATGAAGAAGGGGAAGCAGGAGGAACCGAAGGATAAACAGATTTCCAGCCACTGTATTAGCCCTACTGGTAATATAAATATTTTGTTCATGGAGATGAGAACTAAAAAAAACTCCCCTGGAACAGCTATCAGTGTGGACCATCACGTTATTACTGCAGAGCGCATATTCAAGTTTAATTCAATTCAATTCAAGTTTATTTGTATAGAGCTTTTTACGATACAAATCATTGCAAAGCAACTTCATAGAACATTAAGTTTCTACAATATTTAGTAGTAGCATATCCGGTCCATGAGTAGCCTAACCTCTCCACTCAGATCACAGGTGGATTTCCCTCGCTATATGAGTGAGAGAGTGCCACCGATGTGTCCAGTTTTATGTGAACAAAACTGGACGCTTTCTCTCTCTCTCAGATATTGCAAGTGCGCATTATGCAGTGGGCACCGACCGGCAGAAACATAAATCTGCACCTATGGCATGGATGACGAAACAAAACCTCATCAGAGCCGTAATGCAGCACAGAAGTGTGCAGTGTGTGCGCTTGCCACGCGACTACATTTAAAATAACAAACCTTTACCCTGCATGTCATGTGTGCGAGGCTCTATTTTTATGATGAGGAGAGGAAAGGTTGAGAAAGCACTCCAGGTAAATTTTGAAATGTACCAGGTTTGCTACATATTATATATATATATTATAAAGTAAATAAAAACATAAACATCTAAATATATATATATATAGGCTACATATAAAGTTAATAAGCAGTTAAATATGTTGGTTTACATACAAAGACAAGCATAAGCTTCTAATAAGTCCAAGAATAAAATTATTAATTTACTTGGCATATTAAATAGGATTTACAGAACTTGTATGCTCTTTTCTAACAGTTTGGACTTGAATAAAGAGAGAAGACTTGCACTTAACCTTTTCACAGGCATTTTGTTTTCATAGTTAGACAGGTATCGTGATGTATCATTATAGAATTGTCTAGCAATATATAGATTATAGTAGAATCACTGTATTGTGATATTATCGATATCATGAGCCATGTATCGTGCTTCATATCGTATCGTGAGGTACCCTGCGATTCCCACCCTCTGTGGGAATCCCACATCTGTATGTGTTTGTTGTCTTATGTTTACCTATGATTATGATTACCTGCCAAGGGACTGCGGATGAAAACTAGCCATTGGCTAAATTTGGTAAAATGCATGAAATGGAAAATTTTTTGTTAAAACTGTGCCTGGTCCCATTTCAAACAAATTTAAATAAATTTAAAAAAAAAAATTTGTTACATTACTTTTACTTTATCTTAATGAACCCAAACTTAGGTAGGAATAGTAATGTAACATTATATATTCACATAGTATATTAACATCTTGTCTGAGTCACCAAATGTGGATTTTGACTGTTCTCTTGTTTTGGTTATTTTACAGCACCTTTACATTGCACAAAATTAGCAGCAATGGCTATGTTTTGCATCCACACACTTATGGTTATGACTCACGACCAACCACTGACCTGTGAAGAAAGGTCCTTCCACTCAGCAACGCCCTGGTCATGCAGGGTGACACTCTTGACTCCACCCAGAATGATATTCTTGGCTATCTCTACACCCAAACCTCGCAGCCCTGAGATCAGAACATTGGAGCTCTGCATGCGCTTCATAGCATCATGGCCCAGAACGTACCTAAGAGACACATATTAAATTTAACAACTACTCATGTGACCTCTTATTTGCTCAAAAAGAACATTCTAAGGATACATCATACTGAAATGAAGGCCAAACTCACAGCTGTCTGGAGTACAAGCCTTCGTCGATCTCAGCATCATTTCCATTCTTAGCCATGCCCTGCAGAGACCAAAACCACAGTTAACAGACTATAAATAGACAAGCATAACTTATGAAACTGACTGCCTTTCAACAACCAGGCACAGTATGAAGAACGAAGATTATATTCACAAAATATGCGACTACACATTCTAGTTCAGATTATCTAGATGTCCCAGTTATAGGCAAACAAGTTAGTTCTAAAAAACTTCACTTGAACCTACGTTAGCTGGTGTGTGTGACAGTTCGGTTCTGACAGAGTTAGAGGAGGAGCAGTGGGATCCCGTCTTCGTCTCTGATCCTGACACGCGACGCTTCTTGGACAGCGGCGAGCTGGACATCTAGAAGAGATGAAAGAAAACTCAACCTCTGTATTTTTCGGAAGTGAATATTATGGGTTTGGAGTGCATAAAGATTGATACACAAACATTGAAGATCACATAAAATCTACAGTGAAAATAAAAAGAACTGCATCTTACAGGTCACTTAGTTTTGGTGGAATGAGATTCCCAAATGAAACAAACCAATTACCATCTTAGTGCATTTTCAGGCTATTTGCTCTTAGACTTGGCAAAAGCTCATGTGTTATTTCCACAAACAAATGGAAAGCAGTGGTGCAAATGAACAATAATAGCAACATCCAGATGGTTTGAATACATTATCTAACGTGCAAGCACCTGGACAAAAATAGCTCTACTAATTGTACTTTATTGATTATTGAACAAAGATGTTTTAAAATCTTGGTATAAAGCCAACATGGAACAAAAGAGCAAAAATTTTTTTTTTTTTTGATTTCATCTGTGTTAAACATGTAATGTCCATTCAGAAGAAGGTTGAAATATGGCCTTACATACATAATGGTTATTTCAGCACTGGACAGTTCCTTTAAGAGTAAAAAAAAAAAATCGTACCAGCAATGCAGCATCATTAAGGGACACGAAGGGACTAAGGGACACAAAGAAAGAAATTCTAGTCTATAAAACCAAGGCTAGTTATTATTAGCCTACTCATATTTAGCAAATAATTGCATTTAAAGTAGATTGTACTAAGAAAAAATATGAACGGGAGAGCATCAAGCTACATTCAGATCACTTATATGTGGAATAAAAACAATAAGGTTCGCACAAGGAGAGCCTGATTTCTGCCGCAAGATGAAGCGCTTTGGCTATAAATAGCTCGCGGACAGAAGCGTTGTGTTTATGGTGAACGGCCCGTGCATTTATTGGCTCAACCATCCTGCCTTAACAAAAGCGCTGATTCATTAAAACAAAACCGCAGTGAATGTCACATCCCAAGACCGCTCCCGTGCAGCGTTTCCACAACACAAACTTAAACTCTTATGACGGTTGCCCATTCATTTATATTGGGACATCTCATTAATAAGGCACTGAATGACGCGGAGTTCAACATTTACAACATTCACTGAAATATGGTGCAAGAAACAGGGGGAAGAAGACTCGCTTTACTGAAACAAAACTTTATAACGGTCTTTAAGTTGCATAGTTAAACGGCCCTCGAAAGAGAGCGTAGATTCTAGAATCAGTACAAACTCACGAGCGGACATTCCGCATACAATCGTGCCGTTCCGAACAGAATTCTCGTCATTTAAGAGAGAATTAAATGAGAACATTTCCTCAACTCTCTCGTGTTGTTCTAAACCTGAATGGTGACTCCTGTGCTACATAAAAAGAGCTGTCAGACAGAAAATAACACCCTCATTCCCCATTCACTCATTTTTTCCATACAAATGAGGCTGTCATTCTGCCTGACAACAACTTTTTTGTTTGTTCCAAGAAAGAAAGAAAGTCAGCCACTTTTAGAACAACACGATAGTGAATTTTAATTTGTGTAATAAAACCAAAATAATGCCTACAAATTCCATTAGCGTACAGATGACTAAGTATACTTAATATACTGACACACCAAGATATGAGAATATGAGTATACAATATGAGCAGATTGAGGTGCCCACCCTCTGATTTGACCCAAGCGAAACCGAAACATGAACAAATCTGTGCGTGACATAAGCAAAAAAATAAAAATAAATAACATACAAGCTCTATTATCTCATAAAGATCAACGATTAACGTTACACCTGCTTTGTAAATTTCAGATTGTCACTTCCGTTTCGACGAGAGAGACAAAAATCATCCGCAGTACGTCAAAACATCAAATGTTCTACTGAGCACACGCGTAACATAACGCTAACCAGATTTAAAAAATTTAACCAGATGATCACTTAGCAGGGAGCACGAGGGGATTCTTAGAAAACTAGCTTGCTAGCCTGCTACATGCTTTGTAACAGTAGGCGAATGCAGTTTGCTGAGACTGAGGCCTAGCTCTCTAGTCCCAAGTTAGCATGTTAACCAGTGAATGAAAGAACTCGGCGTCTGTACAAACACAACGATCTGGACCATGCCGATCAGCCAGCACATAATTACACGAGCCTAAGCGGGGAAATACACGCGATAAAGCGCTATCCGAGCGGGCAGCTGCTTGCACCGAGTTAGCGCAGAGTGCAATGGTTTGCCTCTTACCAATAATCCTTCTCAGTCCACTCTCTGTGTCAGCAAACCGCTCCTCGTGTGAAACTAACTTAGATGGTGCGGATTGCGGGCTGATGTTGATGCGAGGAGAAAACGGACAGCAACAGCACGAACAGCGCTGGGCGAGATGCTGTGAGTAAAGCCCCTTCACTATCCTGCCGAGTCACTGTGTCGTTCACTCTGCTGCCTGCCTGTATCGCGTTTCTGGGTTGGTTTCAGCGAACGGAACAAAACCAAAATGGCAGCTGTGACACAGGGGCGGAGCTGCTCGCATAAAGAGGAACAGGAAAAGGTGGTCTGGCCAAGACTGCTGCAATCCTCTGCAGGCGCCCATTGGCTGCCTACCTATGACTTTACGGAAAACCCACCCACTTCTGCATATGCCGGGACTTCAGGCTTCTGTAATTGATATTCAGTTGTGCTCACTGAACTGAACCACGTTATCTATTGTCATGAGGCTGTGGATAAAGAACTGAACCCATGCTGTTGAAGGATAGTTTGCCAACAATGAAAATTGGCCTAATTTTCTTCCTCCTCATGACACAATACATACATTAATAACTACTTTTTTTCAACACAAAAAAAAAAAAAAGACAGAAACATTCTCTTTCCCCTTTTCCTCCATTCAGTGTTTGTCAATGGCAACCAAAACTTTTTGGTTACCAGTTTTCTTAAAAATATCTTGTGTTCCGTGGAAAAAGTCAAACATTTTTGGAATGATGTGAAGGGTGAGATGTTACTTATGTTACTTTCCCTTTAAATGATTTTATATCGTGGGCAATTTACATATGAGATACAAATGATACTTAAAAAACGTTTTAAGGAAAAGGTATGTATTATTTGCGTCCTAATATATTGAAAAATAGCAATATGTTTTCTGAGATATTTAATGTTCCTGTCCATATAAAAGCTATAGCTACATGACAACACAATACAATTATAATCTTGCTGAGGGTGGAAAATATGTTAATGCATTCAGTCTACAATTCTCTATTTTTTACACTATTTTGCAAGATATTGTCATGAATGTCTCCCAGTGGCACTTTACGCTAAAGCAATGTAAAGATATGATTTATTTACAATTAACCACCAAAACTAAATGTTCATTTGGGTTTGCTAATAACACTGAATATGTATTACTAGTCAAAGGAAACGGCACAAATAACCTCACGTCAGATCAGACAAAGCGGCATTCTAGTGATTACAGTACATTATGGCATGCAAAACCTTTTTGCAATAAATAATCATGCAAATCTGTAGAATATTTGTCAACGGCTGAATGGAGGAACTTAAGTGCTAATTTGATAACTCAGACATCATTTACCAAAACGACACTAAAGCAGATGCTACGCTTATTCACTCTGCTTAACATAAACATGAAGAAGGCCATAGAACCTGCTAGCTGACAGCTGACTCTGTAAAGTAGGTCACAACTATTTTACTAAGGAGCAGACATACTTGACATAAACCATTTGGGTAAAATGTGTCACCCTTGCATATGGGGATAAACAGTGGCTTTTTATAAAGCCATAACAAAACCATAAAATAACAGCCTGCAGAAACACTGAGCATCCATACACGATGCATACATATAACCACTGAAGAATTGCCCTCATTTATTTGCATAAAGCAGTTTACATACCCTAAAGCAACAAACCATGGAAAACTATGCCTTTCAAAAGCAATGACTGCTAAAATGAGGGGTTAGGAATGGGCTTTCTTGTAAATGAGAGGAATAAGCGTTGGGGGATGGGGTGATACTTGTGACAAAGGCCCAAGTGGGCCGCTTATTCTCGCATATGGTGCATAAAAGAAACAAATGTCCCCTGTGTGAGTTACCTTTACAGCAAGTACAAATAATGTCAACAACCCCCAACGCATCGCATCCTTCTGCCGCTCACGCACCTGCACTTGATAGTCAAAACCTCACGGTCCGAGTGAGCCAGTTCGCTGCAAAACACCATCTTAAGATGAGTTTCACATAGCAAATTGCATGCTTACTAGAGAGGGATCGTGGGGATTAAAGAAGCTGCAGTTTACATTATAGCAAATCGATGCTAACAATGCACAGGGTTACATAAACAGGTTGAGGTTTAATGATCAGTGATCTAAGCGGAGAAGCAAAGCAACGACCTGGTACCCCACACGCTGACAAGTTTGATTCAGTATTTGGTCTGTTTTTCCTAGGGTGAATCTTGAGATACTTTAAAAGACTGTAATCTGAGCAGTTGTGCAGATATGTGGGCAGTCAGATTATCTCGCTATCTTTCCAGGCTAGCTTTCAGGGAAACGACGCGAGGACGTTTTGCAATAACGTTAGCCAGCAAAAACGAAGCTTGTTAGCTTAGCGCAACCTTCTTGCAAAGCATGAAGGAAATCTGAAAAACAGCCCAAACCATATGATGGGGGAACTAGGCAACTTTTCCGAAAGAATGAGTTGGTTTCTTTTATCCCCGGCTCGTGATGCGCGCATGGGGCGCATTGTCTCGCGCATGCCGTTAGCTGGTTGCTCCTAAAGTGGCCAGTTGAAATTTACAGCCAAATTGTTGCGCCTGGTTAGCTGTCTTCAGCGGTAAAAACTTGGCTTTGGCTAGCTGTAACTATGTTCTTGTGGAGACGTTAGCTAGTTAGCATTAGCTAGGCACATAAGTATGCAGAACTCACCACATCCGATATTACTTGGCCTCTCCACGGTACTGAATACAGAAATACCTCGCGGGCAAAAGATAAACAACAAAAAGGTTAACTCAAACCGTTTCTGTAACTTTATCCCTGGAAGTGGTCTTAAAAACAACATGTCCAAAATTTTAGGTGAGACCGAGCGATGCTTAACCGGCTATTCCCTGCACCGTTAACAGTTCAGCAAGTATTCTTCAGTTCGGGAGCGTAGAACCAACATGTGCAGAGTTTGAGTTGAGACCGTGCTATTATTCAAGATACAGGGAAATAACACAAACTTGTGTTTATATTAAACCGTCAAATACATTAAACGCGTTGACAGTCAAATGTTAAACGTTTAGAATAATATTTCAGAACAAACGTAATTGGGTAATAATTAAAAACCTTTCTATAGTTTGTCGAAACCATTATTTTACAATAGCTATCCCCCCACCGTGTTACAAAATAGACTCGCCCAAAGCTTGGGTTGCGCTATGCTCTGTGGTAGACGTAGTTTTTATGCGTAGAAATTTGCGTTAAGTTGCTTTTATGTAGAACATGGATTTTTTTTATATACACATCAAGATTTCGGGTTAAAATGTATATTAACGGGTAAGCAAATTGGTATGTTGTACTATTTCTTTTGAAATGTTAACAGTTTAAACATATGTCTGTATTGACTTGCTCATTTTAAAAGGTCCTGCAGTGAAAATTTTCCAATAATAACAAATTAGTATGAGCTCATTTAAAACTACGCACATAATAATGCATTTAAAATTCAGCTGTATGTAAAATAATTTAAGATGGCTGTAGCGTGTCACCACATGGCATGTCAACGTGATTCAAAGGTATTTCATGTCAACTGCCCTTTTGTCATTTTCAAAGCTTAGGCTACACAGGATTTTCTGGGCATTGAAATACTTAAAAAGCAGCTCAGACTGCAGGACGTTGACAATACAGACGATAGACCGTGCAAACAAGACGCAGGCATAGAGTATGTAAACACTAAGGTAAGTGATAAAAAGATTGGGAAATCTGGTAAACAATGATTTAAGTAATGGGATAAGAGCACTAAGGAACTCCTAAAATATAAGACATTGTTGTAGTAAAAAGTAGTTAAATGCATCTGTAGCAGACAGTAACAATGTGCTAAAAGTGTTGTTCACTAGGAAATAAGATGAGTATAGTAGCATATCTGAAATTGACAGGAACGGGGCAAAGTGCTAAGAAAAGGGTGAACTAGTGACTTCTCAGTAGTTTGATGAACTAAAAGTTAAAAATCCTGTGAAAAGTGAAAATAAAACATTTCTAACTTGGTATATTACCAAATAAATCTATCCATTCTGAACTGAAAACATACGTAAATTAGGGTAGCAAACATGCTAGTTGGCAAGTGTCTATGATAGCCCTTTTTACTATATGTGTTTACTATAAGGCTAGTTATGTAACAACTGTTATTTTGTACCAATCATGCCAGAGAAAAGGCTATAAAACAAGATAGTTTGATCTGAATTTTATTGAAATAGTCATGTAGAGAGTGCAAAAAATAACTTGGAATAATATTCACATCACCAAAATCTATATAATAATTGAGGTGGAAGCCACAGTTACACAGACATTTGCGAGGGCTTTACATATAAACATTAGAGCTTACTTCAGGATATATTAGCAAAAGTACTATACAATGTAAAGATATACCAGTATGCATCATAAATAGAGTAAGAGAATGGGAATCAAACAAACAAACACGTAAATGGACACATACAACAGAAAAAAAAAGGGGGCCAGGAATGAGAATATAGTTGTAAAGTAGTCTTTAAGTTATGATCAATTCTCGCCCTCTGAGCATTATTATTCACAATCAGTGAAAGACTGTCATGTTTGGCAGAGATCTATAGAAACTGCTTCTCAATGCGAGAATATACAATAAGAAAGATAAATGAAATAGTCTTATTGGAAATATTACAGAAGGTAAATGATTGATGAGAGGTACACAGATGCACTGCTTCAACTTCACTATCTCAGAGCAAAAATCCAAGAAGGATGAAGTGACAAAAATAATAACACCCTCCAAAGTCAGTACCTGGTGAAGAGCAAATGTGCGGCGGTTCTCCAAAACAGAGCAGGACGCCAAGTTTTTTTAAGGGAACAAGATTCATTAAAGGTGAATTTTTCAGGTTATATAAACTCTTGTATCCAAACTGTATCCACAGACTCAACGTTATAATTATGAAATTATTTAGGAAACATAATAGTGTTTGCTATGATCTTGTAGTGTAGAGCAGAGCCATTTACAACCATTTATAGTGGGATAACCTTAACTGTTTTCTCTAATATTAAAAAATAGTGCTCAGTTTGCTAACTTTCCTCTTTGCACATTAAAAAAAGCTTCTTATCCTTCACATACAATCAATAACAAGGCTCTTTGCATTGGAGCCCAAAGATCTTTGTACAGCCCAAAAGGTATGCTGTACTCATGGATCCATAATCCATATCCCAAAGATTTTTTTGTTACATGCCGTACCTACTTTATTCTTGAGCATTCACATCCTTTTAGCATATTTACAACCCTTTTCCTGACAAACTTCCCCTTGGTGATTGCCCAGACCGTTTTGTAGACTTCTGGCCGTCACTGTTACCCTCGTCGGCAGTTGGATGGCTGTGACCCTGGATGTGACTGGGTGGGGAAGGTGGTGGGTACGAGGGAGGCGGGATGGTCAAGTGTGGTAGAGAAGGCATTACTGGGCGAGGTGTGGTGGGAAGGGGTGGTGGAGTCGAATGATGGTACGAGCGAGGTTGGGGTGATGGGGAAGAGCTGGCGCTCTTTGCTCTCGGAAGGGTCTCGGGATGGTCACTGATCTGCTCCAGCAATGAAGGCATGTCCCCCTCGATCTTCTCTAACACGGCAGCCATTTGCTTTTCAATTTGTTCGATTACAGAATCCATTTGCCAGTCCGCACTCACTCCACTTCCAGGATCTAGAACACCGTACTGTCCGACAGAGTAAGTTGGACAGTACGGGCTTCCATACCCTGATGCACCATGGACCATCTCTTGCAGCTCCTGCTCGAATACTGTTTTATCACAGCTAAGACTTGAAGATCCCAATCCTGCATATGTACACTGTATGTTTTTCACCGACTGGCAACCCTTGTCCGTTCGTCCTTTCTTCAACTCTCTACTCTTAGGATTGACCTCGCAAGTCACTCCTACTTCTGCTGGACTCTCTGCAACTGCTTCCGGGAGCTGTGTTTGACACCAGCTACTTGCGGCCATATCATGGATTGTGCCTTTTTTGTCTTCTGATTTAAGGGTTGGTTCCTTTCCCACTGACAAGGTACTGGTCTTGGCATCTGAACATGAGCCATGATCCATTGAGAGTTTGGCTGCCATTTTGCGTTGATTTGGATTATCAGAGAAAGGTGATTTCTTTTCGACAATGCCAACAGTTGTGGCCTCTGGCTCCTTGGGAACATTATTCTCTCGGTTTTCCGAGGTCTTGATAGGTTGGCTGGGTGCTGCTTTCTGGCTCGCTCTTGTTGATGGTTTGTCCTCCCTTTCAGAAGTGCCTTCAGTAGTCTCTTTCTTGTTTAGCTCACCTGCTTGTACTTTTAAAGAGCTGTTTGATCTGGCAAGGGTCTCTGCTTCTTTCTCTTCTGCTTTTAGGTGTCTTGCTTTCTCCTCTTCTTGATTATCCACAGGTCTGCTTTCGACAGACACCTCATGGGACATGCTCACAGTAGAAATTCCGCCTGAGTCTGTTTGTATCCCTTTACCATCTAATCCATCTGCTTTGTCCTCTTTGCCCTGGCCTTCAACTACCCCATCAGAAGATCCCATTTCAGAGGCTCGGAGACGCTGCATGAATGTGGTGACACGAATCGCTTTCTGAAAGTGAAATTAAGACATACCAAACACTTAGTACCTAATAAATTATAAACTAACATGAGGTCTTCTTTGCTATGGATGTGAAATGTATTGTTAACAGCGTGGCAGTCTGTGGTTGCAGTTTTCCATATCTATCGCATTCATGAGACGAATACATCGGAGATGGGCATTTTAGTAATTTCGGGGGGGTGTCTCATTTTTTCAGCGTATCGAAACATCAACAGATTTTTAGCAGTTAAATTGTTTCAACAAGTACAAATTATAGCTAATAATTATGCCGGAACCCAACAATGAAATGAAAATAAGAGCCATTTTTGGCTCATTTGTGTTTATTACTGGCTGCTGATCCAAATGAAATGTTTTTGATATGTATGTGTCATTAACAAAAGCATGATGTGAATCAATGAATCAGGGCCACGGTAACTCATCTGAGGACAAATCACTTTGCTCTCTCTCTCTCTCTCTCTCTCTCTCTCTCTCTCTCTCTCTCTCTCTCTCTCTCTCTCTCTCTCTCTCTCTCTCTCTCTCTCTCTCTCTCTCTCTCTTTTCAAAAGGACCACTTTGGTCCTTTCTGGCACACACACAAACACAGGGACAACTTTTCATACACATACATGTGACACTATGGTGAATATTCAATCTAGAGATTTGTCTGAGTGAATGAAGGACTAACTGGAATTCAAACTGGAATATTGAGGACACTGTGAGTAAAAGCCAGACGGCATATGACTGAATGCGCATGGGACCAGCTAGGCAGTGATAAATTTGTTAGTTACTGGTGTGGAGATACAGGGAGGCTTAAGTACAGCGAGAATCTTTCCAACAATCAGACTTGAACTACATATTTCCTTAATGATCGCTCCTTAAAGAATCAGGCCAGGCCATGAGACACTGCACCCATGTACACTAGGTATAATGCTAAAGGAAATATGAGTGCCCAAGTCAAAGATTGTTATACAGAAAAAAGAATCTCTGCTTCTAGGCTGCCCCGCGAATATCAACAGTACCTTCAAGTCCTGGGTATCACATGCAAGGAAAAAGCAAACATTAATAAAATAACCATCAGAACCTTTAATAAACAACAGCTTTATTAGGCATTACTATCTTTACAGTATTGTCCTTATCCGTTATCCTATTATTTATTGTGCCGTTTTCTAGAAGAGTGATTAATACAGTCACTAGAGGCACCTGGCAAGTTGTACATGACTGTTGTGTATGATAGTAGATTCCTCTTACCCTCCACTTGGCCTTTGCAAAGTTTTTCTCAAATTGAGCACAGACTCCTTCCTTCAGATTCTTTTCCGAAGCCCCATTTCCAGCGATCCTAGCAAAAAAACACACACACACACACACACACACACACACACACAAAATGTTGATCCGTTGTCTCTGAAAAAAGAGCTAGCGTGTGTTTGAGTTTGTGTGTTTGTATATAATATTACCATCCATGCAAAAGGGCATCTTGTGCAGTAATTCTCAGCATCGGGTCAACCTCCATAAGTTTGCAGACCAGTTCTTTTGCTAATGACAATAAAGAGAGGAAGACTGAGGTTTAAAGCATCAAAAAAAAAAAAGGAAAAAAAAAAAGTTTTGATCAGATCAGGAACTTATATCAGATCCTGGTATTAGTACCAGCAGGGGAAATTTCATCCCAGTATGGTGAATCAAATTCAAATTCTCCAGCAACAATGCGGCAGAAGATTATCCGGTTGTGCATGTCGGTGTTCTCCTCCTCAGTTTCATCATAGAACGGAGGGTTTCCAGACAACCTACAAATGAAATTTGTATGATTTGTATTATGATCTTTTGTGTTGAATACATTAGTATGTATGAGTATATGCCGCGGATTTACTGGGATTAATTTTAAATCGAGGTTTTTTGGTGCCATAGATGCTGTATAAAACTACAGACAGGCAGTTTTTTTTTTACAGTTATAAATGTGTGGTGTCAAAATAAATGGTAAATGGGTTGATATTTTGAGACAATGTATATTTTAGAAACACTAAGCAAAAAAATTCAAAATTAATTTCATGATTTCTGACCAGTCTTCTTAAAGCAGAAATCCACAAACCCCTGTTTTAAAGAGCCAAACATAAAGATAATAATCGCTGACAAATCAATAGAATGTAAACCCAATGTATCCAACAGCAACTTACAAGATGTACATAATGACCCCCACCGCCCAACAATCAACTGGTCTTCCATAGCGATGACGAGCCACCACTTCAGGGGCTGACAGGAAATATGACAATAACAAAAAAAGATGTGAAGGTTAGTACTTCACATTCAAGTACAACTAAATAAAGAGATCATGTGATAAATTATTACCCAGGTACTCGGGTGTCCCACAGGGCTCGGTGATTGAGCCATTCTCAAACCTGGACAGGTAGAAATCCCGCAAAACGACCTTGTTGTGGTTACTCTCTCTATAGTACATCAAGTTCTCCAGCTGAAATGAAAAAAGGCACAGGGTAAAAAAAAAAAAAAAAACGAAACAAAAAATCAATACTTTAAATACATAAGTACCAATACAAGGAAAGACATGGCATTAGGCCAAAGTATGACTGAATAAGAGGTTGCTTTGTCCCAAATAATGTTGATATTCGTCTTTTAGCTGCCCAAAAGAGACCAGACAGGACACACCCTTCACCCATCTCAATGTGAAGAATGAGTTTTGTCTTTAAGATAAATCTGAAAACACACAGCTGACCCACTATACATAATATATGTATCTCAGTTCTGTGATATTTAAGCACAAGCTTTAATAAAAAATGCATCAAAGTTATATCTAAAAACACCCAGGAGGCAATACAGAATTATGCATGACTGACTAGAATGATCTTTGAGCAAATGAGATGCACATATACATGTAACAGAGAATGTCTGATGCTAATATTGTGCACAGCGTGTTGCTGCCGTGCACTAGAGGGCACTACAAACATGTTGTCTCATGACAAACAGCATCATAACGTTAATGGCTTTAGTATGAAGCATTAGAACCACAGGAGGTGGCAATACTGTTTATTGCTTTCATATTTGTTTTGAACATTAATGACACCCACAGGGAGCTCCTGCAATATTACAGATGCACAGTGTTATGAGTCGAAGAGGACTAGGCGTTTGATTAATATAACTGATTATCATTTAATACTCTGCAGACAAAAAAAAATCCCAACACACACATATATAATAACACGTTAACACCAAGTTACAGCCTTATATATTCAAACTGTTTCTTTGCATTAAAGTTAAAAAAAGGAAGCAAAAGCACAAGGTATCATAGCAAATGTCCTGTCTTTTCAATTTCATATATCAGCCCAGTTGCATTGCACGTTGCACTCCATTTTTGTATTATACACAATGCATATGAACTGCACATATGTACTTTTCATTGATAAATAATATATTATGATTGCAAACCCACCTTTAAGTTCCTGTGTACTATGTTGAGGGAGTGAAGGTACGCCACTGCTTCTAAAACCTGACGGATCACATTGGCGGCATCTCTCTCTGTGTAGTTCCCCTGGTCTAAGATCCAGTCAAACACATCTCCACCTGTGGCCCTGTGACAATCACACAGTCACAAAAATAAATGAGAAAAAGAGGGGAGATCTGAATATGTTTGTAGAGTTGATTCCTATTTATTTAATCAGCAGTAAGGTTGCTTATTCATACTTAAGTTATGGATGGATTATGCCCTGGACCAATGGGCCAATGTGTGTGTGTGTGTGTGTGTGTGTGTGTGTTTGTAATAATACAAATCTTATAAAATGATATCAATATTATAAATGTTCCATTTAAATCAAAATCGGTTCTTGCTCTTTGGCTAAACACCAAAAATAAAACATTTGGTAAATTAGTATCACAGTGCTATATTAGAAGGATTTAGGTTAACCATTAAATAAAAAATCCTGACTAAATTTGCCAAATAGCTGCAATCATAAAGAAAGTGTGCAGTTTTCAAATGTCATAATTATTATTAATATAATTAAAATAAATATTAAGGAAACAAATCTACATTTTCAGTCAAATTTAAAACTTAATCTACATCATAAATTTAAATCTGGGTCAAAAGATTTTAATTAAACCTAAAGTGATGCACAGAAGTGAAGCTGCAAAATCTTAAAATATCTTGTCAAAATGTTATATGTTACATCATAAAATATATGTAATTCGATAACTTCATGTACATTTAATTCAGTGTAACACTGACACACCATTGCCACCCAAATGACATTTGAACTTCTTCAGATATTTCATATATATATATATATATATATTGCAGAAGGATAGATTTGCTACCAGCCTCCTGTAAGCTAAATATAAGAGAACTTTTAAAATCTTAATGAAAATTGTAAATGACTGTCCAGAAACTATATTTTCTATTATAGTCACTCATTACTGTAATCTTAATAGCTTTAATAGCATGTCAGTGTCATTCAAGCAAAAGCAGATGACAAGGTTTTAATAGATTTTAGCTCTGGCTAGATGTGGATATTTGCGTGAGGAGTGGAGACAGAAGAAGTGCATTTTCTGGAGTGATGTTCTGATGCAGAGAGATGTCTCCTTGGCCTACTGAATGACACTGGGAAGGGAACAGGCAAACAGAGGTCAGACTCACAGCTCTTGAATGATGAAGAACTCTTTCCTGGTCTCGAATGCATCAATCAGCTGCAGGATGTTTGGGTGTTTGACCCTGGAATAAACACATCATGGCAAAAAGCTGAATAGTTTCTTTATCTCACATTAAATAGAGAAAAGTGCTTCAAAGAGAGTTAGAAAAGACAGAAATAATCACACCAAGGGTGATGCATACAGCATCTCTTACCCTCTCCATCTTAAAGGAGTAGTTCACCCTGCTACATTTACAATTTTGTGCTCCAGAGTTTAAAGAAAATTTGAGGTTTGAAATGACACGAATATTGATATCTGGGTGAACTATCCCTTTAAATTCTTTTCTTTGTCCTCTCAGATCAGCACTCTCACAAAACCCTACATCATCTGTTGATGCTTTGAGTCACCACATACATTTTCAAGATCATGATCTCGTTCTTGGCTGCCTTCCGCACTTTCCTGCCATCCTTCTTGAGGAATTTCTTGCACACATAGACCTTGTCCGTCTGTCGTTCCTTTACCAGGCACAGCTCACAAAATTCTTTGCTGCAAAGAGAAATTATACTGAATGCTGCATTTTATGCTGTAATTTATACCCCTTATGGTTGTTGTAATAAGCACATTACTGTGACAAGCACCTATCTATTGGGAGAAATGTATCTTAAATTAATGTTTAATGAGATCAAGCATCTGTAATTGTTGGATTGGCTTTCTTAAGGCTATAATGGCAGATCTATGCACACTCACGCCTTGAGGACCTGTCCAATCTCGTATTTGTCAGTGACGTCTGACAGGCTGTTGTATGTCCGCCCATCTCGCAGAGCAAGGCACCCAAATGGCATGACAGCATCCACCTGTCCAGAGGAGAACAAGCGTACACTCATACATACAGCCATCAATCTCAATAAAACTAATGTCATTCACTCTAGAGGAGCATGTGTCTTCACAAACTAGCCTCACCATGCCAGGTCCCACACAGAAATTGCGAAATGCTATTGAACGCTGTTTCAACACGACTGAAAAGAGATTTTCAACTAACTTCAAAATTTTTGGAACATTAACTGGAAATATTGGACCTTATTCATCCAACATATGCAGAACAATTTCTGTGTAAAACATTCTTGTGAAACAATCCATTCCTTCATAAATTGGCCCATTGGACAGAATGTGACAATTTGCTACACAGAAATTCATTCTCCTTGTGTTTCATGAATAAGGCTCACTGATTATAAGACACTTGCTGGAACAAGGGTGCAAAATAATTTTGGAAAGCCTAGAAACTCTTTAGCACTCAGAAAATGGTTTAAAGGAGGACTGACTAAATATTTTTTATTTTCTGTTCATTTTGGGTTCACAACAGTTTTTTTCCCCACCCAACTCTTTTAAAATTTAGGGCATGTCTGACATACGTATAAAATGCTGTAAATGCTTCTAGCAATAAAAGTAAATAAACAAGTGAGTAAATGAACAAATAAATAAAATTGATAATGTATCAGGGTTGTAAGTAACAAGTTTGCAGATTTGCCAAGATTAAGCTGTCACTCACTAGTGGCTTGCTAGTATGGGACCAAATTTTATAGTTAATAATAAACATATATTTTCCATATTTGCATAATACTAAGATACTAATTACCATGCTTTTCTCCCTATTAAGAAAGCAACTCCACCTAAAATACATGGTGACATTCTAATTTATTGAGATGCAATACTGTATATGTGTGTGTGTGTGTGTGTGTCATAAAAAACAATAAAAAAAAAAAAAAAAAAAATATACATACATAGATAATAGTCTATAGTAATAGATAACAACTAATATACATGCATAGATAATAGTCTATAGTAATAGATAACAACTATCACTCCAAAGAACACAATTAACATAATAAAATTGTATACCATTTGTGAAAATGTGTCATTTTGAAAATGGTCCAAATTCTGCTTGAAGAAACGGAAACCACATTTTGTATTAGATTCTGAGGAATTATCTGATGTATTACACAATGACAAGATCAGACATATAATGCTCAAGTGAAAATAATTCAACAGATGGTTGAGAGGACATGTTTGTCTGTGAGGAGAAAAAGAAGATCTTTAAGACTGATGGTATCAGTGAGGAAGAGCGTGTTGAGAGTGACAGCATCTGACAGCATCAGAAGACAGAGCGCTGGTCTGTTAGCTGTGTAATCCAGCTCCGGCTCCTGCCCCTAATCCCTAATCCCTCACATGGATCCATGCAAGGGAGGGGTCGGGATACAGTAGGAGAGGTCGGGAACAAGAGAAAGATTACATAACCAGAACATTGTGTAGGACTATGCTGTTTTCACACTGAATATCTCATATGAATGAACTGGAATATTGCTGTTTTGTCTGCTTAGAAAAGGAAGTGAAGAAATTAAAACCATCAAGGCACTTCCAGGCTTGTGCTTGACAGCTGTTCATCCTACAGCAAAGTCAACATGCCGTTTTTACTCGTACTTCTGAGATATCATGTTTGTTATATTTGCATAGCTATTTCTGTTACCTGCCTTCTGGTACCACACAAACAACCCCATAACAGTCAATTAAAATGAAATTGTGCCACGAAGAGTTGTATGTGACAGGCCTTTTAGAACATTTCCGCATTTAAATAAATAAAATATGACACCTAAAAAACATGTTACAAGAGCGCCCTGTTAGTCATGGGGCTTGTGTCTAATTTAAGATGTAGTCAAGATGAGAACAATGCTATGGTGATGTAAATTTTGAGTGGATAATATTTTTTATGTGAAGGTCGCAACAATAACAAAAACATGCTCACCCATAAATAGAATATACGAAACTACAAAGGTCCGATTTTTTTTTTTTTTTTTTTTGAACGCAAATGAAAATTAGGGCTATTTTCAAAATAGACTAATTTCCTGAATTGGATGGTTTTGGGTTAACTTGACCCCAGTCAGATACATTTCTTAAGAGTCCTTTACATAAGATGTCTTTTTGTGTTCAAATTTAACTAGATGGGGCACAACAGAATGAAAGAGAACACATGGCTCTCCAGACGTGTTTCTAAAAGTGAAACTATATTTAACTTGACATGCTATCTTAAAAATGCAACACTCATGTCAGAGCTGTGGCACAGAGGGTGGTGCATTGCTTCTGAAATATAAAAGGGCTGAAGAGCTTGAGTTTGGCTCAGACCAAATCCCCCTCTCTCTCTGTACATGGCACAATATTCAAAAGCAATATTTGAAATTAGGCTACATAAAACATACGTGAACAACAAAAACAGCAGACGGGCTGCATGAGATGCAAATTCACTCTCTTCCAACAGGTGGTGCTTATGGAACAGCAGTAGTATAGTGTTTCCTTGCTTGCTGCTGTAAACAAACCAGCACTGCACTTATAAACACTACTTCAGTATGCATTACACAGAGACAAGATGGAACGAAAATGCCATCAAAACTTTTCTGAACACAGTTCCCCTCAGAGATACATTCATATAAACCCCCACCCCAAACTGTATCACGACTAGTTTAACATTTCAACTGACTGCAATCATCAAACATTTTTATCAATTTTCAACTAGCTCAGGGTGCATCGCTACATCCCTATCTGCAAATAAAGGAAAGAAGGCTACTACTGTATTAAGTGTAAATAGCTTAAAGCCACAACAACTGAATCTCTAAACCAGTTACTAGTTTGGTCTATTTGTTTACAAAGAGTTTCCACCATTATCTAATATAAATAGCAGTCATTAAGTCTAACATTAGCATTGCCAATCTTTTGTAACATTATATTAAAACTACAGAGTTCAACAAAGTCAGAACAATGAAAGCATTGGCAGCAACTTACCTTAATAAGACCTCATCCATTTTGTACTAAATGGGAGCGTTTCGATATTGTTAGTGACTGATAAGGTGATGATCTGTAACTATCTACACAGCGGTGTGGCTCAAACCATCAAATTCATCCACGCAAACAATGTTCCTCAGCAAATGTTCTGTAGTCTTATGCCCCAACCAATAGAGGGCCAAAAGTCACACAAAGAAAAGAAATAAATAAGACTAGTCATTGGAGGATGGCTAGCTGATAATTGTGGCCCATCTGTAATACAGAGGAAGTTCTATGTTTTGAACCAGAGCTGCTACTTCCCTCCTACAGACACTTTTTAACACTCTTTCCTTATGGCATGAACATGCTGACAAGATATATTCACAGCGAGCATGGACTCCCTCCAGAGATGGATGCAAATACAGAAGGTGACATGCTTACATTAGGGTAGTGATGCACACATTTTGATTGGAACCTTGCACTAGAGTGACGGATCACATCTGACAGCTCTCGCTCATTAGTTGCACTCAATACGAGCATGTGCACTGCGTTATAGGACTCAGGTGCAGTGTAAACATGTACTGAACTGCACATCCTTCTCTCTGCGGTGCGGAAAAAGTCAATCTTGTTGAGAAGACTTTGTTAATGTTCCATAATGGGACGCGTTGGGATGAAGGATTGCTGTCTGAGAGCGTGTGATTTCTCAGATCGGTTCTGGCAAAAAATGTATGTTGTTTTAATTGGGGTCCATGCATATTTATAATGGCTATTTTTGCATAGACCCACGCCTTACATACACACACCTATCTTTGGGTCCAAAATTAGCATTCGAACATTCTCCCAGCTCGCAGAAGGCAACGCTTCCACCGGAGACAGAGTTCAAGAAAGATACAAAGACAAAGACGAGGCAGCGACAAAGGACTTGAGGGGTGCCTTCTACAATGACTAGCTTGCAATAGATGCCTCCCTCCATCATTAAAGACCATGAGACCCCCAACCATCAGCCTTTCCCAAGACAGTTCTCTGTAAAGCTGCATTCTTCTCTCTCCTGTCTGTACTGCTCTTATTAAAGCAATGAATCTTCATCTCTAGAGACAGACACATTAAACACTAGATCCAATCCCACAGGGTGGATGAGAGGAGCTGTGCTGTTCTCCAAACACATCTGAATCCAAACACATCTGAATCCCCCCCCCCCCCCCCACACACACACACACACGCAAGCAAGCACACACACTGCCTCACAATCCAGCACAGCAACAAGTTCAAAAGTCACAGCATGGAGTGTAGAAGTTTGATGTCCTCCCTTCTTCCCCTTGCTTAATCTGGTGCTAAATTATAGCGTGCAGTCCCGCGTTCATGTCCACCTCTCACAGACAAACACCATAATCATTATCATCCTGCTGGGTTTATTATGCATTTGGTGTTCTGAAACAGAATTTTGGCACCACCAGGCGCAATATTTGCCAGAGCCTCAGCTCCAGCCTCAGATGTAGTGAAAATATTGAGAAAAGACTCATTTGAAATAGTAAAGCAAATATTCTGCCTTCGGTTCAGCTTATTTGTTACAATTACATGTCATGTTGGTTTAATGTATCACAGAGCACTGTATGGGAAATGTAAACAGAACACCATTTACACTTGTGACAGATTGGAAGTAGCGATCTTTATTCCATACTGTGACATACATCCAAGTGAAAGGGATTATTGAAAAGAAAAGAACTCAGGGACTCTTCAACTTAACTTGGTTGTTGATTGGATGAAGGCAGATCTAAATGCAAGGTTACAGTCGACTTTTAGGAAGGGGTGGGGTTTATATGGACGAAATGATTGGAGAAGTCCAGACATATGTCACAAAGTCTGACATTTCACCAGAAGATATAGAACTTCCATCAAAAATTGCAAGGTCAAAGTATTTAGAAAAAACAATGAAAATTGACAAATTGTTCACAATGGATGAATCATTGATGTTAAAAAACAAAATTCACTCTGAATCGTTTTGTGAACTGAATCAAATGATTCCCTCAAAATATCTGACTCGATTGATTAGTTTACGAATCGGACATTGCAATTTCTCTCATAAGCATGCCTTAAAGAACTGAAGACTTAAATTTCAGTCTGTTCCTCACACAATATCATCACATGACTATAGTTATATAGGAATATAGTTCATGAGTCGTACAGATGACTTTTATGATAACTTTTTTGTCACACCCCTGGACTGTTTGTTGTGTTTTCTTTCCCCATGTGCTCTGTGTGACCTAGTTTCTGTCTCCTGTTCATTATGTCATTTGGTTCAGGTGTCTAGTTAATTATCTTCATTTGCCAACCTTAAGTTGTGTTCCGTTCACTGTTTTATGTCCGGACCTAAAAGTGAAAGTAATGCAGCATGTTTCCCCACGTTTTGTTGTTGTTTAGTAAGTTTTCCTTTTGAATTATTATGGTTGACCCAGAGCCCAGCCTACCACCATCCTTCTTCGTGGAGCTACAGTTTGAGCCCACCGCTGAAAGAGAGCAAGAGCCCATTGTGCGCGACCGATGGGAGAGCGACAGTGCTGAGGAGAGCAACAGTGCTGAGGATCGCCCCGGAGCCAGAGCCTCAATCGACGTCAGTCCAGGTGCACTAGCTGGCTGCCAGACATGCAACGGTGGAAGTGTCAGTAGGGAGCGAGGGCATGGAGGAATGCCCGCCCACTGCACCACCGCTAGGGATGAGCTGAGGCTGCGCTCAGAGGATGTTAACATATATGCAGACATGTCCCTTCTTCTCCCGCTTTCGTCTGAACTCTCTGCCTACCCTGAATTATCTGTCTCCCCTGAATCATCTGTCTGTCCTGAAATGACCACAGAGGTCATAACTGAACTGTCTGTTTATATTGAACTGTCTATCTGCCTGTAATTATCTGTCTGCCCTGAACTGTATGCCTATACTATAGTGACCACGGAGGTCGTTCCCCTGTCGCTTGCACTCACAGTGCTGGTAATCCCTAAATCCATGAACTCCCACCTAGGCCTCCCTCTCCCACCACCTCTGTACCAGTCCTCACCATTGCCACCGCTGACTCCTGACAGCCCCTCAGCTCACCATCTGTGCAGTGAGATCGCCACAGGTCTGCCAGTCTCCATCGTCATGGCTAGGGGATCCCTGGTTTCTGCCTCCAGCCTATGAGTCCCGGATTACGCCTCGGCCCTTTGACCCAGCGTCTCCACCATGGCTCCTAGCTTCCACCTCTCCTCTGTAGCCCTTTAGTCCACCAGCTCCGTTGGGCTCCATCATCCCTCCGGCTCCACCTTGGTCTGTCGTCGACCATGCGCCGCCTCGGGACTTTACTCCTCTGGCTAAACCTCGTCCCTCCGTCCCTCTTGCTCTGTCAGGCTCCTCCTTCCCTCCAGCTCCACCTTGGTCCTCTGTTGCTCCACCTCCACTGCGGCCTTCCAGATCCCCGCCACCACCTCGGTCGCCAGAGTCATCTGCTCCCCATCTCCCTAGCTCATCGGCTCTTCGTTCTCTGCCTTGGGATCCATGACCACCTGCTCCGCCGCCACTGGTCGGCCCCCTGGAGCTGTTAGCCCTTCCTCCACCATGGCTCCTTCCTCCATCGGCTCCACCATGGGCTACCATCATGGCTGTGGCCTGGGTCCTGCCTGGCTCCTCCAAATCCCTCCTGTCTCCTTCCTGGCACCTTCCTCCATCTCCTGGTTCTGAACTGTCACACCCCTGGACTGTTTGTTGTGTTTTTTTTCCCCATGTGCTCTGTGTGACCTAGTTTCTGTAATTTGTCCGGTCTTAATTTGTCCGGTCTACTCTGTCCCTATGTGTGTCTCCTGCCTGTTCTGTTCTGGATTTACCCTTGTGTGGATTTATTAAAGACTATTTGCATTTATCTTCATCTTCGTGCATTTATCTCACCGATGCATAATATTTATGTTTTTTTTTTGTCCTTTTGAAGTTTGAAACTCCAGTTTTCATTTTAATTTCCTGAAAAAGAGTGAGTCACTAGAACATTCTTCAAAATGTTATTCTGGAGGATAACATTTACTGCTATAACATACAATACTTCTCTGGTTTGCCTGACGTCAAAATGATACAGATCATGTGCTAAGTTTTACTTTTTAGATTTTTTTTCTGCTTTATCAAGATGCAGAAACACACTGACCTCTTTTAGTCTGACCACTTGTGAACAGATCACCTGTGTAAACACAGCCTTGGATTCATTTTTAAGTTACCCACACATGACTTGTTTCGACTCCAAAATCAATAACATGTCCAACTTTACTAGTGGATTCTTGGAATGGACTTTGGCATGAATGTAAATGGGGCAGTGTTAACCCCACCCAGGCTGAGTGAGTCCAGCTGGGCTGCTGCTCGGAGCAGCTGGATGCTCCACAGATCAGTAGAGGGAGGAGGGAAGGGCTCTCATTCACACACAAGATGCTCATCCAAACTGTCTGCTCCTAAGGAGGGAGGCTCAGAAATCTGGAGCTGATGCAAAAGGACAGCTTCCATACAGGAAGGGCAGCAAAGGCCTGGATTAAATCAATCTGTTACCCTTCAGGTGGAATGCTATAAATTGACCAGGACTGATGCCGAAGACATGGTTGAAGGTTTTGCCAGTTTCTGTAGGTTGTACATTATGTATGTGACTAGAATGAGTGCCTTATCCCTGCGTTTAAGTGCACATAGGTGAAGACACAGGCAACACAAACAGGAAGGAGAATATATTGAAAAGAAAGAATGCTTAGCAGGGAGGAAGGAGATCTGAATGAGAAAATAATCAACAGTACAATAGAGTTGAGGACTGAAGGTTAAAAGCGTGGTCACGTAACTGTGACTGGCTGATTACATGATAAAAAACAGGGATATTTTACCGAAAAAATGAAATTTTGTCATATTTACTCACTCTCATTTTCTTCCAAACCTGATGTCTGTGGGGAAAAAAGAAGATATTTTGAGAAATGTTTCAACTGTCCATAAAATGAAAGACAATGGGGTAACAAAAAAACAAACAAACAAACAAAAAAACACTGGTTTGCACTAAATTTAATTGAACATACCAAAAAGATATTTTTCTACAATGTTTTCCACAGCAGAACAGTCATACAGATTTACAGCGACATGGGGAGATAATTTACATTTTTAATTTGGTTTTGATACTTTTATTTATTTATTTTTTATAATGGATTTGGCATGCATAAGGACTTGTATTCAAGATATAAATTGTACTATTACATGCATTCCTGGGAATCAAATCCATAACCTTGGAATTTTTATAACCATATTTGACTATTCAAGCTAGTGAACACAATATTTAAATACATTTTATTTTTAATAATTAATATAAATATATATAAAAATATTGTCCTTCAAAAAAAGCTGCTCCTTATGTCTTTTTAAGTGAAAAAACTGCATCATGGAGCTAGAAAAATAAAAACCTCTACCACATGCCACTGATATGTTTGTCATACTCAAGTGGGAAGGGAAAGAAATTTTAAAACGAAAACTCCAAATGTACTGTAAAAATCAGTTCAGTGATTCATGAGAAATGTTAAAGTATCCATAATGGTATTTTGAGACTTGTGTAGGCAGAGGAGAGGAACTCATTGTGTTAAAAGACCGTAGGTACAACACGACTGTGGGAGGACAGATTTTATTCATCAGAAAGACAGAAACCATCAAAGCCTTCATTCGTCTTCCTGTCTGAGTCTTCACTCAGCTCCTATTGTCTTTAATATTAAGTGCAATCGTTACCTGTGATGACAGGTAAATTGATTTCATTGTGGTTTTGCCACAATATAATGAGGGACTCCTCGCTGCTCGCTGTAGTCTCTCTTATGCCTCTGAGAAGCTAATGCAAATGTGCATTTCCTTTTTTAAGCCATTTGCCTGCTCGCTACATGAGCGAACCCTTTGCCCCAATTATAATCAGCGATCTCCACATAGGTTCATAGTTCCCCTCATCACTGAAACTGTCTGCAAGCAACAACAGAGCAGAAAATAATTTACACCCGCCTTTTTCAATAAGCAAACTTAGCTCAGTGCGCCAATGTAAATTTACAACCTCCGTCTGCAGGAGGAACGCCGGGTGTATTTATTTATTTTTTGTCAGAATTATGGACATATTATAAAACCAAGCTCCAAAACAAATGCAAATGAAGCCTGGTAAATGGATTTCTATGAAATGATGCTCATACCACGCAGAAACCCAGAGCTGCAAACAGGTCCCGCTTCTTTGTGATGAAAAACATTTTTTAAGTTACATTAAACCCATTAGCAAAAATCAAATATAACCAAAGACATTTAAAGCTAGAAGACAGGCTTCTTGCCGATCCAGTACAGCAGGAGATGTGACTATTGCTCCGGTTTGCTATATAACGAGTTTTTAAAGCATGCTGGCAGCAGCAGTAAAAGGGCTCTTCATGAGACCCTTCTTTTAGCAATTCTGCTGCTTTTTTAACATGGATTCCTGTGTCCTAGCAGAATCTAAATGAGGTCCCTGGGGTCTCGCACAGCCGGGGCCACATACAAGACATCCACATCATTACCTTTCTCTGTCTCCCTACAGGCTGTTCTTCAGCTATAGACACTTTATATCTCCCAGTGGGGAGACAGTGGAGCTAAAACAGGAGTTGGTGTGTGTAACCTTTGGTCAATAGACCACGTGCGGATAAAAGCGGCGATTGACTGAAGCAAAAATCAATTTGACGAGTGACGAAACAGCTATAGTGCAAAAACTGGAGATACAAAACCTGCAGGAAGGATAGCAGACGAATAAAACATTATGCCTCCATTCTTCTTTGATGATGATTTGGCAGATTTCCATTTGATGGATGGAGAAAAACTAACAAAACAGGTTGTGATAGAGAATTGGAAGGGGATAAATATGCATTCGCTTACTATTGTTTATGAATTTTAGCATTACGCATTGAGTGGATTACCGCTGAAAATCAGCCAGCTAGTGGTAACTCACGCTTAAATGCAGTAATGAGAAAGGAAGATACACTTGCTTACCAACTAACTGTGATTTTAATTCAGCATTATGCACAGACCCTTTGGGTTTTGTTTCTCAGTATTTTTGGTCTGAGATGCGCTTACTCAATGGATGAACATAAACACATAACAACGCCCCTACACACACACACACATACACATTTCAGGCACAGACAGGACACATGGTCACTGATGGTTTTGAAAGTCTAATTATTATGTTAGTAATAGGGGGATTTGTGGTGACCTGGAAATTAAAGCCACCCACAGTCACTATATCCAATATTTTCAGCTGCCTGAATGAGTGTAATAATGGGGTCAGATCATACATTTTTAATCATTATTTTTTTCCCTTAGGCCTCAGTATGTTAAGCTGGTCCTACCACTAAAAACCAGTGGTATCTTGGTGTTAAATTTTTGTCCCCTCCCCAAGCAAAAATCTGTTTATAGTAATGTACTTTTTAAGACAATCACACAGCACCTGACTAAATGTTAAAGTCAATGACAATGACAGCAGAACTTTGGCCTCTCTATCGCCATCTGTGGCTTAAACATAAATCACAAGAGACTTGTGAAGTTGTTTTTTTATGGCAGTTGTGTTCAACATTTTATTGAGTTCATGCAAATCTGTCGTTCTTCACCACTGACAGTAAGAAGAAAGTCTGACAATGCATATTTCTGAAAAATATGTCATTTGAGAAAGTAATTTATCTGCCACTATAATAGCCTGGATCTTTTTTCATTACTTGCAAATATGATGTAAACAAGCAAGGACAAAATGATGTAAAGCTGAAAATTCCCCACCTGAAATTCCCCCACTAGAATCCAACAGGATAAGTCTGAACTAGCAAGTTTAGGTATATTGGTGCAGCGCCAGTGGTTGTCTTGTAGGCAACCATCAGTACCTTGAATTTGATGCAAGCAGCTATTGGTAGCCACTGCAAGCTGATCGAGAAGAGAGGTGGGTGACGTGAACTTTCTCTTTGGCTCATTGAAGACCACTCTGGCTGCTGCGATTCTTCTGGATCAGTTGCAGAGGCTTCGATAGTACATCCAGGAAGGCCCGCCAAGAGAGCATAACAACAGTCCAGTCTGAAGAGAACAAGAGCTTGGACAAGGAGTTGTGCAGTCTGCTGTGTTAGGAAGGGTCTATGTCTTCCTAATGTTATCTAAAGGCAAAACCTGCAGGACTGGGCCGTTTTAAAGCAATATGGTCCTGTGAAGCTTAACTCATCATTCATCACAACTCCAAGGTTTCCTGGCTGTCCCTGGAAGGAGTTATGGTTGACAAACCTAGCTTATAGAGAGGTTGGGAGAAGTGCTGGGTTGGCTGAGACCACGAGCAGTTCTGTCTTACAAGGTGAGTTGAAGGTGATGATCCTTTATTCCAGCCAGAAATGTCTCTCAGGACAGGTTGCAATGCGAGCAGCTACCGTCGGATCATCTTGTTAGAACTGAGAAGTAGAGTTGAATGTCTCAGCCATAGGCAATGGACAGGAAAACCCATGCTTCTGAATGACAGAGTCCTAAAGATGACATGTAGATTGAGAAGAGAAGGGGGTCCCAAGCACTGAAGGCTTGAGGAACCCCAGTAGCAAAAAGTTGTGACTCTAGAAACCTCACCCCTCCAAGACACCCTGAAAGTACTTACCTGAGAGGTAATGACTGAAGACTGAGACACCCATGCTTGCATGAGGGTGGACAGCAGGGTCTGGTGGTTAACTGTGTCAATAAGCAGCAGACAGATCCAGCAAGATGAGTACTGAGGATTTGGAGGAGTGCTCTTGCCAGTCTCAGGGCTTCAGTAACGAGAGCAGTGCCAGTATGTAAAAGTATTTGTGTACTTAGAACATGAATAAAGTATTTCAAATACATTTTTGTGTATATTTTTCACTATACGGTAAGGCGGACGCACACACACGATTTAAAGACCGTGTTTCTTGCCGACGCACCACCGCCCCCTAATCATCAATCATGGAAGTGTTAAGTTCATTATGCAAATGTGTGAAAGTATTAAACACACGCGACGCGCTCGCGCATGTGTATAAGACTTAAAAAATAGAAGATAGATGTTATTTTTTTGTTTTTTCCCCGTAAATTTTTTTTTTTTTTTTTTTTTTTTTTTTTTTTTTTATTTTTTTTATTTTTTTTTTGTTTTTTTTTTTGTTTTTTTTTTTTTTTTTTTTTTTTTTTTTTTTTATTTTGATGAAAACCTAAACTTAAATTTAACCTAAATAATTCCAAATGTGTGTGTGAGAGCAGCTAAATTAAATAAAAATGGTATGTTAAATAATAAAATGTTACAGATAAATAGGTTGAAAGTACTAAAATTATATAAAAAACTTATATAAGATATATTTTTTTTAGTATATATATATGAAAGAAAGATATATTAAAAGTAAATATAGAAATTATTTAGAAAAATTCTAAATATTACTATAACACCATTTCTAACTGCAGTAACAAACTGAAAAAAAAAAACTGAAAAGACTGAAAAACTAATTCAAAAATTAAAATAAAATTTCCGATGGGAGACGACCAGTGCGAGCGAGAGCAACGTGCTGAGGAATCGCCCGGAGCCAGAGGGACCTCAATCGACGTCGTCAGGTGCACTAGCTGGCTGCCAGAAATGCACGGTGGAATTGTCGGAGGGAGCAGAGGGCACCTGGAGGAATGCCCCGCCCACTGCACCCCCGCTAGGGATGAGCTGATGCGGCGCTCAGAGGATGTTAACATAGATGCAGACAATGTCCCCTTCTTTCTCCCCGCTTTCGTACTGAACTCTCTGCTACCCTGAATTATCTGTCTTATGTCCTCCCCCCTGAATCATCTCTGTCTGTCCTGCAATGACCACAAGAGTGTCGTAACTGAGGCGGTATGTTTATATTGAACCCTGCTCTATCTGCCTGTAATTCTCTGTCTGCGCCCTGAACTGTATGCCCTATACTATATCGACCCCTAGGTCATTCCCGCTGTCGCTTTGCACTCACAGTGTGTGTGTAATCCCTAAGTCCATGAACTCTACCCGCCTATGGAGCCTCCCTCTCCGCCAACCTCCTGTCCATTCCTCACCATTGCCCACCAGCTGACTCCTGCAAGCCCCTCCGCTCACCATCTGTGCAGGAGATATCGTGCCACAGATCTGCCCAGTCTCCCTCGTCATGGCTAGGGGAGCCCTGTGTTTCTGCCTACCAGCCTATGAGTCCGGGATACGCCATCGGCCCCCCTGTGACCCAGCGTCTCCACCATGGCGTTTCCTAGCTTCCCCCCACACCACCACACCCCCCCCCCCCCCCCCCCCCCCCCACCCCCTCCACCTACCTCTCCTCTGTACCCTTTAAGTCCACCAGCTCCGTTGGGCTCCAGCATCATACTCCGTCTCCAGCCTTGGTCTGTCGTCGACTCGAGCCGCGCTGCCTCGGGACTTGTACCTTTCCTCTGGCGAACCTCGTCCCGTACCAGTCCCTCTTGCTCTGTCAGGCTCCTCCTTCCCTCCGCTCCACCTTGGTCCTCTGTTTGCTCCACCTCCAACTGCGGCCTTCCAGATCCCCGCCACCAACCTCGTCGCCGCAGATCATGCTGCTCCCACAATCTCCCTAGCTCAAAGGACGAGACCTACTTCGTTCAAAAATACAATACGAGGGATCTGCGCATCGGGGGGGGGAGATATGCGCGCTGGGTACACGGGAAAAAGAAAAAGGCAAGGAGGTCCGCGGGACCGAGGAACGAGGCACACCGGAAAAAAGGGAAACCAACAGCCAGGAGTAGCAGCCCATGGGGGAGTGGAGCCCGATGGGAAGGAGCCTGGTGGAGGAATGGCTAAACCAGCTCCAGGGGTGGGGGGTGGGGCGCCGGCAGGGCTGGCTGTCCTTCTTCCAGGGGGGGGGCCGACCCCAGCTGCGCGCGCCGGCACAGCTGTGGTGCGTGCCATCGCGATGTCAGCTGTGGTGCGCCGTCCATACCAGCGCATGAGGACTCCTACTATCCGTCATCACGTACGTGGCTTACGGCGTAGCACTGGAGCTGAGCTAGACTCACTCAGGGGCTGATCGCCGATGGTGGTCCGTCGGCGCTGACTCCTGCAGTCGCCAAGCAGTGCGGACGCGTGGAGGCACATGAGTGCTTCCAGTGCGTGCGAGCGCGCACCGGAGGAAGAGGAGCTGTACAGCATGCAAGCTCTGAGACGGAGTGACCGCAGTGCTTGATACTGCCAGAGGAGGAAGTCCCAGTCAGCGCAACTCTGGATCGATTTTTTCCGCGTTAAGTTACAATATGGGTTGGATTAATCGGGGGGGGACTAAAGCCGATGGCATGCAATACGGTGAGCTGGGTGGTGCCGAAACATGAGTATTCTAGATGGAAGGAAGTTGGTCCAGATGAGGTACTAATTATAGGGGTGAGAGTTAGCGATCGCCTGTGGCTCACGCTGTGATACGATAGCGCGATGAGTAGGAATGGTGTATCGACACGGACCGATGTTGGTACTGATGGAATACCTAGGATTCCCACTACGTGTTGAATGACGGTAGGAGATCGACAGACTAGCTTGTGGCGACGTTTATCCTTCATCTTCGAGCATTATCTCCCGTAGACATATATTTATGTTTTTTTTTTGTCCTTTTGAAGTTTTGAAACTCCAGTGTTTCATTTTAATTTCCTGAAAAGAGAGTGAGTCACTAGAAAAATTCTTCAAAAGATGTTATTCTGGAGGATAACATTGTACTGCTATAACATACAATACTTCTCTGGTTTGCCTGAAGTCAAAATGATACAGATCATGTGCTAAGTTTTACGCCTTTTTAGATTTTTTTCTGCTTTATCAAGATGCAGAAACACACTGACCTCTTTTAGTTCTGACCACTTGTGAACAGATCACCTGTGTAAAACACAGCCTTGGGATTCCATTTTTAAGTTACCCACCCATGACTTGTTTCGACTCCAAAAATCAATAACATGTCCAACTTTACTAGTGGATTCTTGGAATGGACTTTGGCATGAATGTAAATGGGGCAGTGTTGTTAACCCCACCCAGGCTGAGTGAGTCCAGCTGGGCTGCTGCTCGGAGCAGCTGGATGCTCCACAGATCAGTAGAGGGAGGAGGAAGGGCTCTCATTCATTTCACACCAAGGATGCTTCATCCAAACTGTCTGCTCCTAAGAAGGGAGGCTCAGAAATCTGAAGCTGATGCAAAAAGGACAGCTTCCATACAGACAGGGGCAGCAAAGGCCTGGATTAAATCAATCTGTTACCCTTCAGGTGGAATGCTATAAATTGACCAGGGGACTGATGCCGAAGACATGGTTGAAGGTTTTGCCAGTTTCTGTAGGTTGTCATCATTATGGTATGTAGACCTAGAATGTACTGAGTGCCTTAATCCCTGCGTTTAAGTGCACATAGGTGAAGACACGGCAACACAAACAGGAAGGAGAATATATTGAAAAGAAAGAATGCTTAAGCAAGGGAGGGAGGATGAGATCTGAATGAGAAAATAATCAACAGTACAATAGAGTTGAGGACTGAAGGTTAAAAGCGTGGTCACGTAACTGTGACTGGCTGATTACATGATAAAAAACAGGGATATTTTACCGAAAAAATGAAATTTTGTCATATTTACTCACTCTCATTTTCTTCCAAACCTGATGTCTGTGGGGAAAAAAGAAGATATTTTGAGAATGTTTTTTCAATTGCTGTCCATAAAATGAAAGACAATGGTTTGGTAACAAAAAAAAAACAACAAACAAAAAAAAAAACAAACAATGGTTTGCACAAAATTTAATTGAACATACCAAAAAGATATTTTTCTACAATGTTTTCCACAGCAGAACAGTCCCACAGATTGTACAGCGACATTTACATTTTTAATTTTGGTTTTGAGATACTTTATTTATTTATTTTTTATAATGAGATTTGGCATGCATAAGGACTTGTATTCAAGATATAAATTGTACTATTACATTGCATTCCTGGGAATCAAATCCATAACCTTGGAATTTTTATAACCATATTTGACTATTCAAGCTAGTGAACACAATATTTAAATACATTTTTATTTTAATAATTAATATAAATATATAAAAATATTGTCCTTCAAAAAAAGCTGCTCCTTATGTCTTTTAAGTGAAAAACTGCATCATGGAGCTAGAAAAATAAAAACCTCTACCACATGCCACTGATATGTTTGTCATACTCAAGTGGGAAGGGAAAGAAATTTAAAACGAAAACTCCAAATGTACTGTAAAAATCAGTTCAGTGATTCATGAGAAATGTTAAAGTATCCATAATGGTATTTTGAGACTTGTGTAGGCAGAGGAGAGGAAAGGACTCATTGTGTTAAAAAGACCGTAGGTACAACACGACTGTGGGAGGACAGATTTTATTCATCAGAAAGACAGAAACCATCAAAGCCGCATTCGTCTTCCTGTCTGAGTCTTCACTCAGCTCCTATTGTCTTTAATATTAAGTGCAATCGTTACCTGTGATGACAGGTAAATTGATTTCATTGTGGTTTTGCCACAATATAATGAGGGACTCCTGCTGCTCGCTGTAGTCTCTTATGCCTCTGAGAAGCTAATGCAAATGTTGCATTTCCTTTTTTAAGCCGTTTGCCTGCTCGCTGCATGAGCGAACCCTTTGCCCAATTATAATCAGCGATCTCCACATAGTTCATAGTTCCCTCATCACTGAACTGTCTGCAAGCAACAACAGAGCAGAAAATAATTTACACCCGCCTTTTTAATAAGCAAACTTAGCTCAGTGCGCCAATGTAAATTTACAACCTCCGTCTGCAGGAGGAACGCCGGGTGTATTTATTTATTTTTTGTCAGAATTATGGACATATTAAAAAACCAAGCTCCAAAACAATGCAAATGAAGCCTGGTAAATGGATTTCTATGAAATGATGCTCATACCACGCAGAAACCCAGAGCTGCAAACAGGTCCCGCTTCTTTGTGATGAAAAACATTTTTTAAGTTACATTAAACCCATTAGCAAAAATCAAATATAACCAAAGACATTTAAAGCTAGAAGACAGGCTTCTTGCCGATCCAGTACAGCAGGAGATGTGACTATTGCTCCGGTTTGCTATATAACGAGTTTTTAAAGCATGCTGGCAGCAGCAGTAAAAGGGCTCTTCATGAGACCCTTCTTTTAGCAATTCTGCTGCTTTTTTAACATGGATTCCTGTGTCCTAGCAGAATCTAAATGAGGTCCCTGGGGTCTCGCACAGCCGGGGCCACATACAAGACATCCACATCATTACCTTTCTCTGTCTCCTACAGGCTGTTCTTCAGCTATAGACACTTTATATCTCCCAGTGGGGAGACAGTGGAGCTAAAACAGGAGTTGGTGTGTGTAACCTTTGGTCAATAGACACCTGCGGATAAAAGCGGCGATTGACTGAAGCAAAAATCAATTTGACGAGTGACGAACAGCTATAGTGCAAAACTGAGATACAAACACAGGAAGGATAGCAGACGAATAAAACATTATGCCTCATTCTTCTTTGATGATGATTTGGCAGATTTCCATTTGATGGATGGAGAAAAACTAACAAAACAGGTTGTGATAGAGAATTGGAAGGGGATAAATATGCATTCGCTTACTATTGTTTATGAATTATGCATTAGCATTGAGTGGATTACCGCTGAAAAGCAGCGTGGTAACTCACGCTTAAATGCAGTAATGAGAAAAAGATACACTTGCTTACCAACTAACTGTGATTTTATTTCAGAATTATGCACAGACCTTTGGGTTGCTCAGTATTTTGGTCTGAGATGCGCTTACTCAAGTGAACATACACATAACACGCCCCTACACACACACACACACACACATACACATTTTCAGGCACAGACAGACACATGGTCACTGATGGTTTGAAAGTCTAATTATTATGTTAGTAATAGGGGGATTGTGTGACCTGGAAATTAAAGCCACCCACAGTCACTATATCCAAATTTTCAGCTGCATGATGAGTGTAATAATGGGGTCAGATCATACATTTTTAATCATTATTTTTTTCCCTTAGGCTCAGTATGTTAAGCTGTCCTACACTAAAAACAGTGGTATCTTGATGTTAAATTTTTGTCCCAATCAAAAATCTGTTTATAGTAATGTACTTTTTAAGACAATCACACAGCACCTGACTAAATGTTAAAGTCAATGACAATGACAGCAGAACTTTGGCCTCTCTATCGCCATCTGTGGCTTAAACATAAATCACAAGAGACTTGTGAAGTTGTTTTTTTATGGCAGTTGTGTTCAACATTTTATTAGTTCATGCGAATCTGTCGTTCTTCACCACTGACAGTAAGAAGAAAGTCTGACAATGCATATTTCTGAAAAATATGTCATTTGAGAAAGTAATTTATCTGCCACTATAATAGCCTGGATCTTTTTTCATTACTTGCAAATATGATGTAAACAAGCAAGGACAAATGATGTAAAGCTGAAATTCCCCACCTGAAATTCCCCACCAAATCCAACAGGATAAGTCTGAACTAGCAAGTTTAGGTATATTGGTGCAGCGCCAGTGGTTGTCTTGTAGGCAACCATCAGTACCTTGAATTTGATGCAAGCAGCTATTGGTAGCCACTGCAAGCTGATGAAGAGAGGTGTGACGTGAACTTTCTGGCTGCTGCATTCTGGATCAGTTGCAGAGGCTTGATAGTACATGCAGGAAGGCCCGCCAAGAGAGCATTACAACAGTCCAGTCTGAAGAGAACAAGAGCTTGGACAAGGAGTTGTGCAGTCTGCTGTGTTAGGAAGGGTCTAATCTTCCTAATGTTATATAAGGCAAACCTGCAGGACTGGGCCGTTTTAGCAATATGGTCTGTGAAGCTTAACTCATCATTCATCACAACTCCAAGGTTCCTGGCTGTCCTGGAAGGAGTTATGGTTGACAAACCTAGCTGTATAGAGAGGTTGGGATGAAGTGCTGGGTTGGCTGAGACCACGAGCAGTTCTGTCTTAGCAAGGTTGAGTTGAAGGTGATGATCCTTTATCCAGCCAGAAATGTCTCTCAGACAGGTTGCAATGCGAGCAGCTACCGTCGGATCATCTTGTTAGAATGAGAAGTAGAGTTGAATGTCATCAGCATAGCAATGACAGGAAAACCCATGCTTCTGAATGACAGATCCTAAAGATGACATGTAGATGGAGAAGAGAAGTGGTCCAAGCACTGAGCCTTGAGGAACCCCAGTAGCAAAAAGTTGTGACTTAGAAACCTCACCCCTCCAAGACACCCTGAAGTACTTACCTGAGAGGTAAGACTGAGACTGAGACACCCATCTTCATGAGGGTGGACAGGAGGGTCTGGTGGTTAACTGTGTCAAAAGCAGCAGACAGATCCAGCCAGATGAGTACTGAGGATTTGGAGGGTGCTCTTGCCAGTCTCAGGGCTTCAGTAACCGAGAGCAGTGCAGTATGTAAATGTATTTGTAGTACTTAACATGAAATAAAGTATTTCAAATACATTTTTGTGTATTTATTTTTCACTATACGGTAAGGCGAGAACACAGATTTGAAGACTGTTTTTTAAGTAATCGTCAATATGGGAATTGTTAAATTCATTATGCAAACTTAAAGTATTATACATTATTTTTTCTATAATTTAAATAATAGAATCTAAATATTAGATGAAAACCTAAACTTAAATTTAAACTAAATAATTCCAAATGTGGCTTTAGCAGCTAAATTAAATAAAATGGTATGTTAAATAATAAAATGTTACATAAAAAGTTGAAGTACAAAAATTATATAAAAAACTTATATAAGATATATATATATATATGAAATAAAGATATATTAAAAGTATATAGAAATATTTAGAAAAATTCTAAATATTACTATAACACCATTTCTAACTGCAGTAACAAACTGAAAAAAAAAAACTGAAAATGACTGAAAAACTAATTACTAAAACTTGAAAATTCAAAATATTATTATAACACCATTTTTAACTGCAGTAACAAACTGAAAAAAAAAAACTGAAAATGACTGAAAAACAAATTACTAAAACTTGAAAAATTCAACATATTACTATAATACCACTTCTAACTGCACTAACAAAAAAAATAAAATAAAAAAAACCCTGAAATAAACTGAAACCAAACAAAATAAATTCTGTCTTGTTTGACAGGCAGCCATGCAGTTGACAGCACTTAAACTGTTTTTACCCAAAATATAAATTTTTAATGGGCCATATTTTGCGTCTATGTAAATGTCCATTTCAAATGTGACATGAGTAACAATGCTTACTTACGGGTTGTGGGTTTGCTGTCAGGTCTAATATAGTTGTTTTAGTCAATAACAGCCTCTTTGCATAGCTTGCATTACATTCTGACAGGTTCACAAAGCAAACCTCACTGAAATGTGTCACACAAACTGTAAAGGTCAGATTGATTCGATCACCTTGTTAAATAAGGGTTTCTGGTTCAGTGTAAGTTAAGCTCTAACGGAAACATTGGTGACATACTGTCAATTATCACTGAAAATAATTTAGATCCATTATTTTCTGAAGAACGAGTAAAAAATGTCTGTGGTAATCGACACTATGCCAAAAATGCTGTTGATAAAACTGAACTTGTTAAACCCGGATCATTCCTTTAAAAATAAACCTCACCTACACGTTTCTACCGTTATGCAAGGCCGCATGTGCTACCCTACAGCAAGGAACAGCTTGCAGACCCATAAAAACAGAAAGGTAGTACTTCCAACTTAAATTGCTAAGATAAAAAAAAATGCAGAATATACATATATATCAGGGAACATAATCTGATTATTGTTTTATATAGTTGATAACACTAAATTCATATAAATATTGTATTTGAATTTTTAGATCTGGAGAAATTTAGCATCACATCACTTGCTCACCAATTAATCGTAGTTGTTGCATAGTTGTAATAAACAAATTCATTATTATGACATTTTTAATGTAAAAACGTTGCTTCTGTCTATATCCTCTATCCATAATTTTCCAGTGAAAATAGTCATCTTGTCTTAATCAGGAGAGAAATATGCACAGATCAGGTACCGTTTACAAGCGAAAACAGTCCACAAAAGTTCTAAACAAATATGTCAGTATATTTTGATGTGAGAGGACAATTCGAAAGGAGATGGACTTTTTCACGGAAGAAAACATTATTAAGGATTATGGATTAGTTTGTTGGCCAGAAAGAAAATTCATTGATGTATTTGTTTCTAACAAACATGCAGCTTTTCACAAAATGTTAATTTCAACAAAATGTTAATTGATGGACTGAAGCCATGTGAATAGCTTGTGGATTATTGTGATGTTTTTATTAGCTGTTTGAGCTCTCATTCTGACGGCACCCATTCACTGCAGAGGATCTGTTGGTGAGCAAGTGATGTAATGCTAAATTTCTCCAAATCTGTCCAATGAAGAAACAAACTCATCTACATCTTGAATGGCATAAGGGTGAATAAATTATCATTTAGGAGGAACTATTCCTTTAAATAAATGGGCTTGTATGCCAGAGGCGTCATGCCCATTCAAACGTGCCCCCTCAGATTTTTGAGCCAAGTGGATTTTGAAGGCAGCTTCCAAAAGACAAAAATAGCCGAATAATGTTTTTTTTTATATATATTTCATACAATCACACTGGCGTTATTAGAACGTGCAGTGCGGCACAGCATTGGTTGCTAAATTCAAATCAGCGTTCGCACTTTGGGCTGGCGCTGAGCCAGAGACAGATGCATTTTCACAACTGCACATTGTAACAAATCACTTGTGCTTATGTTGCAATGACCAATCAGAGGCATTCAGATGACTCATCGCGGAAAATGATTTGTTCAGTGCGCACATTCGCTTAAAGGGATAGTTCACCCAAGATTTTGAAGCCAAGTGATTTCTAACTCAAACCGTTGCAAGTCTGTCAGTTTTATAATGGAGATAAATGGGAATCACGGCTAAAAAATCTAACTCAAACCGTTGCAAGTCTGTCAGTTTTATAATGGAGATAAATGGGAATCACGGCTAAAATAAAACAAAAAAAAAAAAAAAATAAAATCCCACAAAAAACAAAACCAAATTAAACCCTGCAGCTCGTGACGATACATTGATGTGTAAAGACACAAAACGATCGGTCTGTGCAAGAAACTGAACAATATTTATATAGTTTTGATGCACTGTAATGCCTGAACTGTCTGAACTGTCCTAAGCATGTTCTCAACAGCCGCGTCTTCTTCTTCTTATTGCTTTACGGCGGATCGCAGACTTATAAGTGTATTACCACCACCTATCTCTCAAATAGACCATTGACACTCTTAATTGAGATTGTAGATAGAGTGTCAATGGTCTATTTGAGAGATAAGTGGTGGTAATGCACTTATACTGTAAAGCCCCTTTCACACTGCACGTTGGACCCAGAAAATTGCCAGAACATTGCCGTGTCGCCTTCTGTGTGAACGCAAACACGTCCATCAATTGATTCCGGGATTGATCCCGGGTCGGGGACCTAGTAACATTGCCGGGTTCAGTCCCGGAATGAGCGCTGTGTGAACAAAAGTCAGAACTAATGACGTGTTGTAGTGATGACGCACGTTATCACGCGACTCTTTTAGCGTGTTTTTTTTTTTTTTTTTTCGGTCAAAAAAGAAGCCATATCTAAACATGATCCAGAAGCGCAGGCGTTTTCTCTGGGCCAAGGCTCATTTAAAATGGACTGTGGCAAAGTGGAAAACTGTTCTGTGGTCAGACGAATCAAAATTTGAAGTTCTTTTTGGAAAACTGGGACGCCATATCATCCGGACTAAAGAGGACAAGGACAACCCAAGTTGTTATCAGCGCTCAGTTCAGAAGCCTGCATCTCTGATGGTATGGGGTTGGATGAGTGCGTGTGGCATGGGCAGCTTACACATCTGGAAAGACACTATCAATGCTGAAAGGTATATTCAAGTTCTAGAACAACATATGCTCCCATCCAGATGTCTTCTCTTTCAGGGAAGACCTTGCATTTTCCAACATGACAATGCCAGACCACATACTGTATCAATTACAACATCATGGATGTGTAGAATAAGGATCCGGATACTGAAATAGCCAGCCTGCAGTCCAGATCTTTCACCCACAGAAAACATTTGGCGCATCATAAAGAGGAAGATGCGACAAAGAAGATCTAAGACAGTTGAGCAACAAGAAGCCTGTATTAGACAAGAATGAGACAACATTCCTATTCCTAAACTTGAGCAACTTGTCTCCTCAGTCCCCAGACGTTTGCAGACTGTTATAAAATGAAGAGGGGATGCCACACAGTGGTAAAACATGGCCTTGTCCCAACTTTTTTGAGATGTGCTGATGCCATGAAATTTAAAATCAACTTTATTTTTCCCTTAAAATTATACATTTTCTCAGTTTAAACATTAGATATGTCATCTATGTTGTATTCTGAATAAAATATTGAAATTTGAAACTTCCACATCATTGCATTCTGTTTTTATTCACAATAAATACATTGTCCCAACCTTTTTGGAATCAGGTTTGTATATATTATATTACATATTATATATATATATATATATATATATATATATATATATATATATATATATATATGGCTGCTGTGTGTCATGATAAATTCTGCGGATAAATTCAGTGGTGGAAAGTGGAAAGGACGAATTTCTGGTTTAATAATTATTGATGTTTAGGTTGATAATATAATTGCACATGTGCAAGTAAAATTAAGCACAACCCTCACCTATAGACATTCACATGCATTACAACTCTCTCACACACACATAAGCACACACACATCCTTCTGGTGCTTTCTTTCACCAGCTGTGATGCTAAACTAATATTGCAGACTGTTCAAGATTCTGTTTGAAAAATGCCTCTGCTACTCCACTCACTACTACTTTAGTATTTTCATGTAAAATAAACCATTACAGAAGCTGCGATATATTCTTTTCTTCTCAAACCCCAATTGATGATTGTACTCTGAACGTTTGGTCTCTACACTATAGCTCTCTATTCTCATGAAGCTTTGATCCTTTACACTATTGTTCATTTCCCCAGCTGCCCCTCTTCCTGCTTAGCCTCTGTTTTCAAATGTGAAAGTGGAAAGAACACACATGAAGAGAAGAGCGAATAAAGGACACAACCTGGAATGATACCATCAGAAGATAAAAAACAAAAATACAAAAACTCTTTGTTTAAAACATTTATACAAAACAAAAATTTCAAAACAAAAAGAGAGCATCTGTTATGCACACAGCTAATTAAAAACACTGTTATGTCATTCATTGTTTGTCACAATCACAAAAATGTTAAATTAAATGAAAAGATAATGCAGAAATACCTTAAAACAACCACAAAGTAGTTTGTAGGTCAAGTACTGTATTTGCCAGACATGATGCCATCATACAGTTTGTATAATCTCAAAATCCAGCTGTAAACTGAGCATCTGCAGTACTATGAGCCTCAAGCTTGTTTCCTATGGAAGTGAGACATCTGCATGTTATACACTTTTACACTCATCCATACTCAACTCATTCCACCTAGTTTTACAAATTATCATTAACATTACCACACAAAAGATTATATAGCCATTAAGATATATATATATATATATATACATAGCCACTTAAAGTGCACTACTGTTTGTTGATGGAAAAAAGTCATAACTTGCCTTATTTGATTGCATTGGGTCAAGACAATATATCTTCAACAACAGTCCAACATTTTATAGTATTTAAGATAGTTATGCATAATATAAGGCATAATGTTACCATCACCACACTACAAACAAGCACATCTATCATAATGCATAATGATTCTCCCATTAAAAGCCTCTAACATGTATTTTGGGCTGCAGTTCATCATAATAATGGAGTGCTTTGACTAGTTTTCCGCCCACTTGTGGACATCTCACCTGAGTACATATTTGTTAATTTATGTTATGTTGTCTTCAATGTGGATAGCAGCTTCGGAGTATAATCAACATCGGAGAACCATGAATATACGAACGTGTAATTATTGAATTTGAATTATTAACTTGAAATCTCAAGGGGTACTTTAAGTAAATATTTTTCTGTGTAAGGGGTTCAAGAAAAGTTTGAGAAGAGTTTGACTGGACACACGGATTTGGCATCAGTAACAACAGATAGCCTATAGGAAACGTTAATAAGCCTATTAATTTTGCTATCCAATCAGAACAGACCTGTGACCCATTTTATTTGCACCAAACTAGAACCACTGCTTTAATCTTCATTAATCAGATCTTCCTATCAGAAGGGTCTTCAAGCTAATGAACAAACAAGAGTAATGGGTCCACTGAGGAAATCAACGCAACAAACTTTTACATTTTAAGCTGCTAACGCCACACTAAAGGTACTGTGAACTGAAAAAAAGGCTTCATGGTAGTTTAATGAGGACATTGCATGAAACCACTGCAGCTGATGAAATAAAAATATTGTTTTTTCATAACATGAGGTGAATCTGGGATATGGAAGATATGAGTGTGAGAAACAGCGTTGCGCGCCCATGCGAGTGCAGCCATGTCTTCGGAGGAGAATTAGGTCAGTTGGGCTCCTGGGAGAATCAGAGGGAAAAAGAGAGAGAAAGAGCAAGAACAAGCCAGTGAAACAGAGAAGACAGAGGGATAAGGGATGGAGTGAACAAAGTAGAAGGTTAAAAGTGAAGGATGAAGGAGAAAGAGAGAAAAAAAGCTCCTGAAATTATTTAAGTGGATGGTACCTAGAGAAAAACAGCTCTGCATCAGTGCAATGCTTGTTTTAAATGCTTTGACTTCAAGTCTATACAACAGTAAAAAAAAAAAAAAAAATGTACACTGCAAAAAATGATTCATAGATCAAGTAAATAATGCATTAAATAATAATGAAAAAATTACCAGTGCTCTTTACCAATGGTATGTTTTTTTTTTTCAGTTTACTAAGACAACTAAGAAGGAACACAAGTAATGCATTTAAATGCTAGCTTTTCCATCATGATGTTTTATGTTGTCACTCTCAAAGCATCTGAGTTTGATTAATGCTTTTATTTACCTGTTTCTGAGGTCAGATAGCCCTAACATGAAAAATACATCCCATGCAGCATCTTTCCAGCATGCACTGGGATATACATAATTAATATGGTTGTTTTGACCATTTGTCATTTTTATTTACATTATTGCTGATTTTGTCTGCACATTTAGAAATGAGTTGTCTAGTATGTTTCCTTATGATCCAGTCTCCTGTATGATCATTTAAATCATGTGAACTTTTCATTATACGTTCAGTCAAGATATTTACTTAAAATGCCAAAGCAAATGAATTCAGCTCTTAAAAACACATGCAGTCTATTGCCTTGAATGTTTTATTCATTTAAGTTATATTAAAAACCTTATTTATACATCATAAACTTAAAATAAAGTGTCTATAGAAACTGAAATGATGTAGAGATGCTTATGTGAAATATTTAAATGATGAAGAATCATAGAGAAAAATCTGACCTATGTGCACTAAAGTTTATCAAAGTCATTTTAAAACACAGTCTCATCTCCCGCTCTGTACTGTAGGGCTTGACACTGTACTGGGGTAATTAGTTAGTGGCTGGAATAGATGTATGAAATATTAAGGGACTTCCAATGGGATCAAACTTCAAATTAAAATCTTGCTGGCCTTCTGGAAATGTGCCAAGTTGGGAAAACTGGAAATATGTACAAAAATAACTGGGAAAATGTGTATGCATGTGTCCTTGGGCATGCACTGGGACATAAATAATTAATAAGGCTGTACTACTGACCATTTGCCAGTTATATTGTTGCTGAATGTGTTGTCTTGTATGCCAGGATTAATTTCTTACAGTTTCTTGTATGGTTATTTATGACAGATTTTAAATCATGAAAACTTTATAATACTACACTCTTTGTAAACAAAGCAGAGCTGCACTTATAAATACTACAGTCGTGGTCAAAAGTTTTGAGAATTACATAAATATTGGAAATTGGAAAAGTTGCTGCTTAAGTTTTTATAATAGCAATTTGCATATACTCCAGAATGTTATGAAGAGTGATCAGATGAATTGCATAGTCCTTCTTTGCCATGAAAATTAACTTAATCCCAAAAAAAACCTTTCCACTGCATTTCATTGCTGTCATTAAAGGACCTGCTGAGATCATTTCAGTAATCATCTTGTTAACTCAGGTGAGAATGTTGACGAGCACAAGGCTGGAGATCATTATGTCAGGCTGATTGGGTTAGAATGGCAGACTTGACATGTTAAAAGGAGGGTGATGCTTGAAATCATTGTTCTTCCATTGTTAACCATGGTGACCTGCAAAGAAACGCGTGCAGCCATCATTGCGTTGCATAAAAAATGGCTTCACAGGCAAGGATATTGTGGCTAATAAGATTGCACCTAAATCAACAATTTATGGGTTCATCAAGAACTTCAAGGAAAGAGGTTCAATTCTTGTAAAGAAGGCTTCAGGGCGTCCAAGAAAGTCCAGCAAGCACCAGGATCGTCTCCTAAAGAGGATTCAGCTGCGGGATCGGAGTGCCACCAGTGCAGAGCTTGCTCAGGAATGGCAGCAGGCAGGTGTGAGCGCATCTGCACGCACAGTGAGGCGAAGACTTTTGGAAGATGGCCTGGTGTCAAGAAGGGCAACAAAGAAGCCACTTCTCTCCAAAAAAAACATCAGGGACAGATTGATCTTCTGCAGAAAGTATAGTGAATGGACTGCTGAGGACTGGGGCAAAGTCATATTCTCCGATGTAGCCCCTTTCCGATAGTTTGGGGCATCTGGAAAAAAGGCTTGTCCGGAGAAGAAAAGGTGAGCGCTACCATCAGTCCTGTGTCATGCCAACAGTAAAGCATCCTGACCCCATTCATGTGTGGGGTTGCTTCTCATCCAAGGGAGTGGGCTCACTCACAATTCTGCCCAAAAACACAGCCATGAATAAAGAATGGTACCAAAAACACCCTCCAACAGCAACTTCTTCCAACAACCCAACAACAGTTTGGTGAAGAACAATGCATTGTCCAGCACGATGGAGCACCGTGCCATAAGGCAAAAGTGATAACTAAGTGGCTCGGGGACCAGAATATTGAAATTTTGGGTCCATGGCCTGGAAACTCGCCAGATCTTAATCCCATTGAGAACTTGTGGTCAATCCTCAAGAGGCGGGGGGACAAACAAAAACCCACTAATTCTGACAAACTCCAAGAAGTTATTATGAAAGAATGGGTTGCTATCAATCAGGATTTGGCCCAGAAGTTGATTGAGAGCATGCCCAGTCGAATTGCAGAGGTCCTGAAAAAGAAGGGCCAATACTGCAAATACTGACTCTTTGCATAAATGTCATGTAATTGTCGATAAAAGCCTTTGAAACGTATGAAGTGCTTGTAATTATATTTCAGTACATCACAGAAACAACTGAAACAAAGATCTAAAAGCAGTTTAGCAGCAAACTTTTTGAAAACTAATATTTATGTAATTCTCAAAACTTTTGGCCACGACTGTACTTTAATAGGCATTACAGAGGCAAGATGAAAAGAAAATACAATCTAAACTAAATTCATATAAACTTCCACCCCCAACTATATCGCGATTCATTCACATCTCAACTGATTTGAATCGTCACATATTTGTATTGATTATCATCCAGCTCGGGGGCATCCTTACATCCCTATTATGTGGACATTTTGTCTCATCAAATTTGATTAAGCACAGCATACTCAGTTAACAGCAGACTTACTTTGCTGTATATTTAACAATGCTTTAACAATCAAAACTGAGGTTCAAATTAAGATGCAATTAACTTGAAAAATTTTATTTTTTTTGCTGCCTTTAACATGATACTTAGTGAACAGAAAATGGATATCTGGATAATACTAATGACAATCAACAGGCTTCCAAATTAAGTTCATGCACCAGATTCCCTCAGATTCACTCAAATTTATCAAGATGAACCTTATGACCATTAATAAAATATATATGAATTTTAAATATGTATGATTACAATCATCAATATATTAGCAAAAAGTAACATTAAATATTAAAGACTGTCAACTTCAAATCCAAACTCTGTTTTACAGATGAATGTTTTTAGAGATGTGACGTGTAATGAAGGGACAAGTCCTCTGCTAAAGGCATCAGCTTCAGAGATCGAAGACCAGGGAAGCTGCACGAAAGCACCAGAGCGGGAAAATGAAAGGGGGGAGAGAGAACAGAAAGGCAAGTGTAAAATATTCAGCAGTGAAATCCGTTCCCTGGTGAAGCGAGAGCTAATGATTGAAATGAAGATAATGGTGGCCACGTTCCGAAAACTCTCAGCGTCATTTATCCTCTTTGTGCCCACAGACTGAAATTAACCATAGGGCTGAAAAATTTCCCACACTATCGCAAAGGGTACTTAACAACTCATTAACTTGTGGAATACAGATTCTGATGTTTGTCCTGTTAAAAGATAGCTTCATTATGAAATGATCGCCTCAACAGTAATGCTGTAGCTCATATGCAAATTAGCACATTGAAGAAACACACTGACTGGAAGTCAGAAGTGGCGACCAAAGAGGAAAGTGAATCAGCACAGGCCAAAGTCACTGGAAAGTGCCCATCTGGAGAGTTTGGCTGCATCCTCTCACTGTAAACTGTGATGGCGTCAAAGATGCCCGTCATATCAACACACAAAAACTCACAGCGCTAACAGATTAGCAGTTAGTATCGTCTCCTTTACTCTAATCTAAGGCACACTGGTTACAAAGCAGCCAAATATAGGACCTAGGGGTGACGGTTTGGTTATTTAAAGCACACTCAGAGAGGGACAGCGTGTAGAAGTGTGTTGAGGGGTGAATGAGTCTTAAACTGAATACATTAACCGAGCGTATGTGTGCGCATGACTGTGCGTGTGTGTATGATGCTACAGCAGTTGACTTGCTATCACGGATGGGTAAATGTTTTTGAAGAAAGAAGTTGCTTGGGAAAGACAGCAGAAAGGAGGACAGTAGAAGGAGGGAAAACACAATGATCAAAAACAAGGAGACAAGAGGCCAAGGGCAGAATACGAAGAAAGTCTGTAGGAGGACAGAACAAATGAGTCAGATTGTGAAAATGTTGAAACAATACATTGACTGTACACAGCTATATTAAAGTATCAGTCATTTCTTTTTTTAAAGCTGGAAGAAAATCATTATGCACTATATAAGGAAATTGCCTTAATTTTCAACATTAAGTTAATAAAACTTAAAAGGTAAAGTGTGTAATTCTGTTGACATTAAAATAACTTCTATCCCAACTTAATATGCAGAAAAGCAAAATTTATTCTTTTTTACAAACACTGTGATCCTGTGGCGCTTTTAAAACATTGCTCTGTTTGAACAGCCCAACACAGGAACGCTGGCTCAACCAATAATGTGTGTGGTAGGGCGGGCTATCTGTTTGTCAACCAATGATAGACAGGGTGAATGGTGAGCAAACCTATTAGATTGATTTATTTACCTTAACCCTTCACTAAGCCTCACCTCCTTGGATAGTTGGTAACTAAGACATGCTTTCCTGAAGGTCCCAAAGGAATTAATTGGACACCTTTCTGGCTGCATGGTTTTTATTTAAATGTGCTCATAAAATGGTACAAATTAATTGCATATTATTCTGACATAACCTTGAATGAATTGTGACTTTACAAATTATTTTTATGTGATTTTTTTAAGTTAAATTATGCAGTAGCACAACAAAAAAATCTTCTCACAGTAAATTGAAAACAGACACACCACATTTGCTAGTGATTTAGCGATTCCATGTGGTAACAACCGACCTATCCTTAATTTTTCTACAACAATTTAATTAATTGCAGGGTTAATAGTTAAATAAAACTACAACAAAAAAACTAAAATCTGAAATAAAAAAAGTTTAAATTACTTTATTTCAGCTAGCAACCAAAGCCAAAATTCAAATTTTCATTTAGTTTAACTTAATGTACTAAAATAACTAAAACTAAAAAATATATATTTATATATTTGTATATAACTATATTAATATAAACTATAATAAAAATGACAAAATTGCCTAACAGCAAAGAAAATGATCAAACCTTTCAAGATGTGGAATTTTCAAGATTTAAAGTTAATATTTTGTATCTTTGTATCTAATTTCTGGACTGGTCAGTAATGTTTTTAAGGTAAGTTCTATTTGGTGCCAACAGAGATGCAGAAACTTTGCCTTAAAATTAGCAGAAATGTAGTCATTACTGGTATTTAATCATTTAAAAGATTACAGTTTACAACATTTTCTTTTAAAATAAAGGCTCCAGCAGAGATTTATCACCGTCTTTACTGTAAATAAAATTCGATTATAAGACATTTATATTACGACATCAACAGCAGTAATTTAATTTCCACTGCTGCAGTGTTTATTTATTTCCTCCTCCCTAGATAAATAAACAGAAAGAGGACGATTAGTGGCTCAGTGTGGCACAGCATTAAAATGACAAAAGTATGTATAGCACCGCTGTCATAATGAGGCTCAAGCTTTCAATGGCAAAGGCTTTATCTCTTTTTTGTTCCTCATCTCATTCTCCATTCTCTTTTTCCATCTCTATTTATCCTCAAGTTGGGAGTAATGGCGGACAAAACGAGAAGTCCTCATCACTGATTTATGTTTGTTCCCATGTCCTGCATATATTTACCTCACTTTGAATGTAATCGAAAGCACTGCCCGTCACAAAAGCACACACAAAAGCTCCAGCTTTCATTGTGATGCGGAAAGCCTCAACTTGCATATCTCGCTCACAAAGCTTTTTTGCTTTGTTTTATCACAAATGCTTAAGTGGAAGCTGTTCTGTCTATTTTCACATGCAATTGGAAAAAAAAAAAATTGCTGAAAAGGTGCCTAAGCGAGGTGGAGTTGGTGGAGAGCGCCTCTGCCTGAAATTATATAATGTAGATGATTAAAAGTAATTTGAGGGAGAAAAAGGGAATGTGTGAGTACATTAAGACTCACATGACCCTAGCAATGTGTATCTCGATTACACTATTATTTTGCCACTCTGTCCAGTGTTAGTTTCTGCTAAAGGGGCTATCATGACACTTCTATGGCTGGGCTGCAATAGTTTTAAGGGGAGCAACTCATCCTCTGTAGCCTGTATTGTAAAATAATTATATTTCTTTAATATGTTAGTGAAGAGTGCTGCAGGGGGTGAAAATTATTGGTGTTCAGTATGGCTGCAGATGTATGGCATCTCAACTGTGCTGTAACCTTCAACTTAACTCTTTATGACCCCCATTCAAAGTGGGTTCACAAACGGCTGAGGAATAAACCTCAGCTGGCACGAAGGAGGGCATGTGCTAAGGTAATGGGGCACTTAAAAGCAATAATTAACATCTTTCAACAAATTCAAGACATGCAGTTCTTACTTATTGTGACCCGTTTGATACCCTCTCTCGTTTTTTCATATACACAAATAAACATTTGGCAGACAGTTTTTGTTTTGTTTTTAATTTACAGTGCTTTCAAGTACATGTCATCAGTTAATGCATTTCCTGGGATTCAAACTTGTGACCTTGGTCTTGATCTCATCATGCTCTACTATTTGAAATAAAGGAATACACATACTATGTGTCTTCAAGCTGATTCATTTATTATTTGTTAGCAAGTGTGTATGTTTATGGGATCTTATTAGTAATCCAAGGTTGTCATATCACACATACACTTACACACTCAAAAATTATTTGATGAGTTGTCAATAAAACAAATTTATGGTTACGGTTATAGAATTATTGTAGTACATTTTACAAGAGAATACTATGATAGTCTTTCTTGCCATTGCATTTTCTACTAACGCGCTCTTTAAATAACAAAAAAAATAAAATATTGCGCCATTGATTTTAGACTTTAGACCAGGTTTGAGTTGGTCTATGGCGCAGTCTATTTTCAGTTTCTCAAAATAGCAAAGTGCCAGCAATGCGCCTGAACACACCCCTTTTTTAGACCAGCTGCCAATGGCTGCACAAATGGGCACAAATGCATTTGCTATATAAACAACGCGGTGCAGGATGGGAAAATGAGAACTGCGTCAGGCTGAAACTAGCAAAAACCCTTGCGCCACATTGCGTGTATGATAGGGCCCTAAAAGTTGGTTTTATTGTAAATAAAGAATGGTATTAATTAAATATGGCATTAATTAAAATATCAAGGCTTTTTTTTGTTCTTACATTTATTTCATGTATTCACCAAATTTGACATTATAATGGCTTCTATTCTGTTCTGTGTGGTTTCTAATGTTTTATTCACCTAATTTTTAATGTTTCCATCACCTTACCCAAGACTAACTTTTAAAAGGAGTTAAAATTCCATCATCATTGAAACATTACTGAATCATTTAGTTTTTACTTTATTACTTAAAACTGTGTAAATATACTGTAATATATTGTGAGTAACATTATTGTCAATTATTATTATTAATATAAACATTTTAATTACAGGAATATATCGATTCACTCAACTAATGATTTTTTTTTTAGCTAATTGAGATTTAAGACAAATTAGAAATGAAAAGGTGTGCTTTTATTGTTGCTTGGACAAAATTTCCATTTCCATCCAAGGTTTCCATTTACAATTAGAGGCAACCACTGTATTTTAATCACAATCCAAACAAAGATGCTGCATACATGCAGAATGAGCAGTTTTTAATCTAAATTATATTGCATAATTTCGTGATTTGAAGAAAAAACAATGCTCTGACTTTAGTTTTATTAAAAAGGGCACTACATAAAACATCTGCACGAAACAAAAACAGTAAACGGGCTGAATGAGAATGCAAATTCATTCTCTAAAGTTTTTTAGATGCTGTCAATACGTCCACATCCCTACTTTGCTTTGTGTGTGTGTGTGTGTATATATATATATATATATACATATATATATATATATATATATATATATATATATATATATTATATATATATATATATATATAAAATATATATATATATATATATATATATATATATATATATATATATATATATATATATAGGTGCTGGTCATATAATTAGAATCAAAAAGTTGATTTTTTTTCTCTAATTCCATTCAAAAAGGGAAACTTGTATATTATATTCATTCATTACACACAGACTGATATATTTCAAATGTTTATTTCTTTTCATTTTGATGATTATGACTGACAACTAAGGAAAATCCCAAATTCAGTATCTCAGAAAATTAGAATATTATTATAATATTCTAATAATATTATTACTATAATATTACTTAATATTACTAATATTAAGACCAATACAAAGAAAGGATTTTAGAAATCTTGGCCAACTGAAAAGTATGAACATGAAAAGTATGAGCATGTACAGCACTCAATACTTAGTTGGGGCTCCTTTTGCCTGAATTACTGCAGCAATGCGGCGTGGCATGGAGTCGATCAGTCTGTGGCACAGCTCAGGTGTTATGAGAGCCCAGGTTGCTCTGATAATGGCCTTCAGCTCTTCTGCATTGTTGGGTCTGGCATATCGCATCTTCCTCTTCACAATTCCCCATAGATTTTCTATGGGGTTAAGGATAGGCGAGTTTGCTGGCCAATTAAACCAGGTACTGGTATTTTTGGCACTGTGTGCAGGTGCCAAGTCCTGTTGGAAAATGAAATCTGCATCTCCATAAAGTTGGTCAGCAGCAGTGCTCTAAATTTTTTAATGAGTTTTGTTTCACAATCCTCTCCAGGGTGCGGTTATCCCTATTGCTTGTACACTTTTTTCTACCACATCTTTTCCTTCCCTTCGCCTCTCTATTAATGTGCTTGGACACAGAGCTCTGTGAACAGCCAGCCTCCTTTTGCAATGACCTTTTGTGTCTTGCCCTCCTTGTGCAAGGTGTCAATGGTTGTCATTAGGACAACTGTCAAGTCAGCAGTCTTCCCCATGATTGTGTAGCCTACAGAACTACACTGAGAGACCATTTAAAGGCCTTTGCAGGTATTTTGAGTTAATTAGCTGATTAGAGTGTGGCACCAGATGTCTTCAATATTGAACCTTTTCACAATGTTCTAATTTTCTGAGATACTGAATTTGGGATTTTCCTTAGTTGTCAGTTATAATCATCAAAATTAAAAGAAATAAACATTTGAAATATATCAGTCTGTGTGTAATGAATGAATATAATATATAATATAATATAATATATAATGAATGGAATTCGTGAAATAAATCAACTTTTTGATGAAATTCTAATTATATGACCAGCACCTGTATATATATATATATATATATATATATATACACACACACACATATACATACAGTGGGTAAAATAATTGGTTTCTGAGAAAGAAAGTAAAGTTGCTAGAATGGCCCAGCCAATCACCTGATTTGAATCCAATAGAACATCTATGGAAAGAACTAAAGATTAGAGTTCATAGAAGATTTAAAGACTGTTTGTGTATAAGAATGGGCCAAAATCACACCTGAGCAATGCATGCGACTTGTTTCTCCATACAGGAGGCGTCTTGAAGCTGTCATTAACAACAAAGGCTTTTGTACAAAGTAATAAATACATTTCAGTAAGCTTCTTCAATACTTTTTCCCTGGGTCTTTCCATTTTATTACACAGAGCTTCATTTCTGAACTTATTTGTTTTGTTTTCTTTGTTTTTATGGATTACTTGGATTGTTACCGACATCTTGGGAAAATTTCATGTCAACAGCACCTTTAGAAACTTATTTACTGGGAAAAATGGTGTTGTGTTCGATACTTATTTTACCTGCTGTGTGTGTTATAAAAAAAAAATATAAACAAAAAAAAATAAACATACAACTAAAATATATATATATATATCTTAAAAAGTAAAAATTCACATGAAAACATTTAAATATGTAATTACAATACTACACTCAAAAAAATGACTCTTTGGCTGAACATGATTCTTTCATGAACAGTGGTTCCACGTGTTTGTACCATGTTATTTGGACATGGATATATCAAGTTATTAGGACATGCCTAATTTTAGTTGACTTTACTCAGTTTGCTTTAGTTCATCCTACATGAAATATCTGAGTAGAGATAATATTTTACATCATGTAGAACCACTGTCCATGCAAGTTTAGCCAAAGTGTTATAAAAATATTAGCAAGTAAGATATGACTTTTCTTTACACATGATGTTAGTTGTTTGCAGTTTAAGGATTTTACTATGTGTACTTCATGCATTTGCACTCTCATTAAAGTCACTTTTTTTAAATTAAGTATTTTAGACTTAACCATAACCACAACCCAAACACAAACACAAGCTCCACACTTCACCACAATGGTAACTCGCACAAACTACACCAATATAAAGTATTAAAAAAAATATTAAAATGCCCACATAATAGAGCATTAGACATGAAAAAGTCTCCTTATTATCACATTTTACTAAAAACTGCATAAAATAACACTTTATTTCAACATTTTCTCTCCCCATATCCAGTCCTGTGCAAAGCATGATGGGAAGTGTAAAACTTATTTTGAGGTACTTGATTGAAACATGTTCTTTCAAAATGAAAACTTTATGTTAAACCAACGAGTGCACAGTTTTAAGTCAGTTTAACATGACACAATCATGTTGAAATTAAAAATAACCAAAATTTCACCAAAATAACACTAATTTTACATGTAAAGAAAAAAAAACAAATAATTCAATAAAATCGTTATACTAATGAGATCACAATTTTATAGATATTGTAAATCTGATTAGATATGAGCTATAAAACCTACGAGAATATGTTTCACTATCCTTTTATGATTCCTATTTCATATATCTTTCTGCAAGAGTGTTTACGGAGATTACAAATCCATCAAGGAGAATAGCTCATTTGTCGTAGGTTGATATGATTAGCAAGTGTTTGCTTCATTTGTTTAAAACTGCAAACAGCACATCTGAGCTTATGAGCTGAATGTTGGACAAGAGACTTAGACGCCTGGAGTACTGAAATACACCCGTCCATAGTACACTGACTTTACAAAAAGCATCTGTGGGAGGTGTGTAGTGTGTGGGCAAAAGGTACGAATCTAACTTGAAAGTGCTTGCTATATGTAGTCTAGCATCAAGGTGGCCCACAGGAGTCGGACTGGATTCTGCACTGGTTGGAAACCGAACAGAAAGGCTTCGTATCATGCTCATATGGTGGGTTATGTGTATGCATTATTTTGCACTGAATATATTTGTCTCAGAGCTTGAGGGGAGCTGCTGTGATGAGTCTCCAAAATTAAAGTAACCTCCTAATTGGCACCATCCAAGAGGTGAAAACAATGTTGTGAGACACAGTGCTAATGGGCGCTGTGCATGTTTATAACTGTGCATGTTCATAAATAACCGATTGCATATAGAGCTTTAATTGTGACTTATTGATTGTGATTTCCCTCCACTAGTGCTAGGGAGGGTGTAGCATGTAATGTTTCCACGCTGTGATAACAAGCCATTTGAAAAATGCGAACTCGCTAGCATATGTTCTCGCAAAGGTTCTCCACTCTGTCTAGCTGAGGGTTGCCAGCACTTACTCTCATAAGTGCCATAATTTGTTGAGTAGCTGGAGGTGATAGAACGCAGGATGGGGGCTGAAATGATTCAGAGCTCCATCCAGTAGAAACGCAGATAATGATGCTGACATTCGGCATATCAGTGGACTCAGGGGTTCTTTTATTTGAATTCAATGCACCATTACGTCAATATAACTGTGGATGGGTGTCTTTCATTACATTGCTTATTTGGATTATCTCTAAGGTGTTACATTTGTTTTGATCGTGTCTAATGTCATGTTGAGCTAAAGTCGTCATTCAGAGTGGGAGTGATGTTCATGGGCATCTTGGAAACCTCAGCTGGGGATTTAATCTTGTCTGGCTACTTGTCTTGACTTGATTTCATTGCCACCTTTGTGGGAGTCCACCGATTGGACAGATTTAACCCCCCTGGATGGGAGAATATGCATCTTTTGTGAGATGGCTGAGAAATGTCTTACTAAAATGTGGGGTTTCAAACTTTACTGACCATTTGTATATTTATATACATATATATATAGTAAAGTTAGTAAATTAGATAGATGTCTACTATGACTATTTCACCTGACCTGCAGATGACAGGTGTGTCATATTTATATTGTTTTAAATTCAAACTGTACAAATGCAGGAACCTTATGACCTTCTCACCTTGTTGTCTTCACTTAAGTTTTTGTATTTTCCGGGGGTTTTTCAAGGAGTTAATAAAAGCAGCAGTCAAAATGAGTGCTGCCACCTAGTGGACCAAGCAGTCGTTGATTTCAATAGTCGAAGCAGTCAATTTCAGGCAGATGTGCAGCTGGCACATCCTTTAGAGTCCTGGCATGCATTTTTTAAATGCATGTTGTACGTCTTGCTTTGTACAATTAATCTGTAAATATGTTATTTCCAAAGATTTATTTTTGCCATTTTTGAATTAATTATGATAGGAAAGTAACGAGACAAGAAGTATGAGAGAGAGGGGGACGAGATCAGAAAAGGGCCACAAGCTGGGACTCGAACTCAGGACTATATGTCTGCACACTGCCCACAAAGCTATCGGTGCCAATCCGTGAATATATTTTAAAAAAAATTCAATGTTCTGACAATTTTTCATCAAAATGTTGTAACTGGATATTCCCGTGAAAACTTCTCTCTGGTGATGTATGCAGGACTTCTCCAATCATTTTACACTCAGCTTATGCTCATCTACCTCCACTTTTCAGTGCAACAGCCACATCTCAACATCCAATCAACAACAAATGCATTGAACAAGTCCCTACCCTCTTCCCTTTCAAATAATCAGTTTCATTTGTATCACAATACAGAAAAAAAGATCTGTCACTACTTCCGTTTCATTGCAACTTTAAGTTCAAAATACACTTCAAAATTTTTTCAAAAATAAACAGAAAAAAACATAAAAAAAAAAACATTAAAAATAAAATCAAAATAAAAATAAAGTAAAAATAAAAATGAGAAACTGGTTAATTCTAAGTTACTGTTCCATACAGGTGTGATTGTAAATGGTTTACCTTGCATTATATGTAATTTTATTGTTCAATACTGTCAAGTGTTTCTATGAAATCATGAAACCATATAATTCAGAGTGAAAAACAGTCTAATGACATTCCCATGTGATCATGTGGCTTTCTGTTTTACAACATGTATTATTATTGTGGTTATCAATATAGTTGAGCTAAAAATGAGATTTTGAGTTCAAGTAAACTTGGTAACTTTATATCATATAATTGAATATTCAGTTTTAAGTAGTAAAATATACAGGCACCAATATGCCACACAGTAGTAACTGAAACACTGTCTCCATGATTTTTTTTTCAACACTTCTGACAAGCACAGCAGCTGTTTTTTTTTTTTTCCTGTAAATTTAACAGGATATTTTTCTGTGTAGTCACAGCCATATTTCTGTGGGCAGCGCTCAGACATATGGTGCAACAGCATTTTGGGTGACCCGAGTTAAAGTCCTGGCTCATGGTCTTTCTGAGGCCCCTTCTCCTCTTGTATCTGACTCTTTCCTGTCTCTCTTTTACTGTCCTATTCAATTAATGTCAAAATACCACTAATATAACTTAAGAAGAGTTATAGACATAAGAGAAGGTCAGAAAACATCCTGGCAGAAATTCTACCCCATAGCTGACCCTGATGACTTGAATCCTTGAATATTTTTTAATCAGACCTGCATATTCTAGACCACCAATGACTGTATTTGCATTTGATGAGAGTCTCTTTTATTCTCAGTGCAATTCCACTGAAATCAAACTAATCCCACATCCATGCTACCAAGTTTTTTTGTTTTGTTTGTTTGTTTTTTTTTTTTTTTTTTCTTGCTAATCCACTGTGGCCCATTTGCCCATCCGCTCAACTGCTGGTTTTTGGCACATTGTGATTTTGAATCCGTCACGGCAATTAACCATTTATAACAGATCTGTTCTAGAGCTTAGCATTTGTGAAATCCTGTAAATGAGTGTTAGCTGGGAAATCCTGCATCATGCTGCTATGTGCTAAAAGGATGTGCAAGATTTCAGTCAGGTTCACAGCTCACCTGTGGGTGCGTCTGTCACTTTCACAAACACCTCTCTGGCTGCAAAGACTGTTTAAGTGTGGAATGGGGTAAAATGGTCTCTGTTTCAGCAGCTACGACCTGCAGCTGAAAGCTCTAGAAGGTTCCACAGTGATCTCTGCATCCGCAAGGCGTAGCATTACTGTATGCAAGTACTGCCATCACATAGACAGGCCCTCTATATACTGTTACACAGAAAATACTCCATTTTCATTTAAGAAGTTTAGCTGAAATGTTATTATAATGAAGATCTCAGATCTATTTTGTCTGATATTTTCTGTCTACAAAAAGATTGGATTTCTTTTGGTGTGTCTGGCAATTGATAGTACAAATTATTGCAATTCAATGTGCCAGAGAGCATCTTCACAGGGTTATTAATCATAAGACCAGGAAAAATGAAATTATGCATTAAGCAAAAAAAATGCAGTAACACATTTTAATTCTTTTAAATTATGCCAAATGGGATTGGTTCAAGTTTGCTCAGATTCAAAGAAAACAGTGTGTAACTTCACCTTTGTATTGCAGTAAAGTTCAACTAAATGTTTCATTTTTCCTCCCACATTACAATTAAAAGTAAAATTAAAACGTACCATGCAAGACTCTGTGCATCAATAATGAGTATGTTAATGGCTTTGCAATGTAAGCACCATAACAAAGTCCTTTGCATGAAAAAGGTTGAAGACCCCTGGTTATTATGACTGACTGAAAACAATAACGAACAGTAATGACAGAGAACTAGATGTGTGGGACTCTAAAAATGCAGTGCTTTGACAGACATAAATTTAAATGTTACAAAACCAAATATTACTGACTTTTTTCAAAACAGTTAATGAGTGCAACTTTAACCAAACCTTCATCAATATGTCAGCATGCAGATATTTTATTATGCATAAAGAGTAGGCTATACTTTTTAATCTGTATAAATGTTTTTTTTTATACCTACACTACTCCAAAACCTGTTGACGTTATTAGATATTAGGCAAACCAAGACCAAATGTCCTTGGTTTTTGACTTGCTATACATGTTATTTCACTATATCTGTAAGGACATTTGGTACTCACAAGTAGCTTATAATAAAGCTATATACACACTCACTGGCTTTACTGACCCTGAATTTCTCTCAGCTCTAAACCACTCTCGAGTTAAGGCTATTTACAATAAATGGCTGAATATCTCAGTAATGGCAAGAAAAACCTGACAATAGGAAAAAATGTGACGACTACATAAGTGCCAAACCACGAATAATAGTCTACTTATGCATAAGCACAACATCATGACTCGGTATGAAAAAAACAAAACAAAAAAAACATTAATAAGCTCATTGGGGAACGTTATGTCACAATATGTCCGTTATTAATAATTAATATGTTATTTCAACCCAGACTCGCTGTGAATTCATGCCTATTTATTCCTCCATTACTCGACATTACTCAGAGCACCTGCTCTCAAAAAACAGTTTCAAAAATCTCAGGCGAAGCGATGCACCGTCGCTAATCTCATCTCTCAACTGTTTCTCTCGCGCTCTCACTCTAATTTCTTTTTTTACAGAATATCTTAAAAATCACGTGTTAAACAACTTTTTGGGGTAAATGCGGTCAGGAATCTAATTACTACAGGAATAATTAAAACACGCAACACTGGAGGCGATCGCGCGCAGAGAAACAGCATCTTTACCTCACGAGCCTACATGTTCATTGACGGGTTTGGGTTTTGTGTGAAACCTTCACGAACGCTGCAATCCATAAACTTGAACACGGTCGAAACGGAAGAAATCGTGATCTCTTAGTTTGTTTCAACAGATGTTCCGCCTGTTTTGAGATGCCAATATATGATAGGAAGGAAAGGCTTGAAAGGAAATACATAAAAGAAAATTTTAAGGCAATATACCAAAACATCTAAAGTTGTTTTACCTGCTCGGAATGGCACAGAGTACGCACGGGATGGATGAGGAAATCCAAACTTTGAAGACTGCGAGCGTTAATGGCTCGTTTGTGAGCGACGCATTAGATCGGCGCAGTTCTGACAAGACTATCGGCGTGCGATGCTTCTGTCTGTCTCTCCCTCACTCTCTCTCGCTCCCCCGGAGAAATAAATAATCTCTGCTTTCATCTGATACAGCGTTAATAATACTCTCTCTCAACCCCCACACAACCATCTCTCACACACACACACACACACACACGCACACACACATTTACTTATGTTGTGTTTATACAGCGTTAATAATATTTTCTGTCAACCCTCACACAAACATGTCTACACTTTAGATCTTAATTTAAAAATATTTAATACGTTTTATTAGCCATTTTTCTTGTGACCATTGGCTGGTCCCCGCAATGTATGTGAATTGGTGCATCACTAAAATTGACAGTGCCTGGGACTAAATTTTATATAACCCCTCTTTCCAGGACAAAATGAGTAGGATATGCCCTTTTGGACCTTATTGGGACCCCTTCTTCATAAGGCCCCGCAATGTAGGCAAAACCTGACCCATTACAGTTTTTCTCGATTGTTGAGAACTAGACTATAACTGATTAATTTGGTCCAATTTTCAAACCATTCATACAGTTCTCGAAACAAAGACACATTTCTCAGAACTTTTAATACATTTCACCTGTTTGCACACACGTTCCAATTTGCTCAGTGTTTTCTGCAAAATTCTAAAAATGCCATAATTTTACACAGGTTTAATCATGTTCTCATTCAGAAAACACAAACACACAGTTAACTCAAGCATCAAAAAAAGCACGTATTTATCCATGTGTGAACACATAGTAGCAAAACTGATGACACACAGGTCAGGATCTTATGTTCAGGATGATATGAACAAGAGCACAGCTGATTATGGGTTTTGGAAAATGAATCCTGCAGTGGGAGACAGAGTAATTAGAGAGGAAAATAAAAACAAAGGGGATGAGGTCAAGTTTCATTTGTTCCTGATGAAATACAAAGCACTATAGTTGACAATGTTCTTCTGCATGGACTGACAATGATGAAAGTTGGCCTACAGGCTTATCTACAAGGTTTCAATAATACTTACACAATACACATACAATATAATTACAGTACATAGCAGCAGTACTTCAGATGAGAGAGCTTTCATTATTCTATGTACAGTTAATACTGTAGCACAAGTTGTACACCCTCAAACTCATTACTGTTGAATTGATTTGTAGCCAAGTAATCCTTACATGTACTGTATTTGTGCTGAACTGAGAGACGACTGTCTAGGGAAGGCAGAGAAGTCTAAGAAACTGCTATAATAAGGATACTGGACCAATACTTGAACTTTTATCTTCTAGTGCTTTTCGTACTGCAAGATCTCTTTACATTAGTCTAATGAAAGCATACTTTTCTTAAAGTTTATTGCTGAATTTTACTGTATCTGCACCCCTCTTTTTGTGTTGTATACTGTAACAGACATTGACTAGCAAAAGGAATCCTATTTCCCAAAAGGAGTTTTTTGTAACAGTGTTTTGAACTGATCTCACTAGTGTTCTTTAGGCAGGAAAATAGTATTTGTATTTGACAGGTTTGTGTGTCATCTGAGGCCAAAGTTTGAAACAAAAGAGAACATGTTTTTGACTATAGTATTTGATTTTGACCTGGAAGTTTGCACAAGTTGGTGTATAGTTTTGGGATTGTGTTTATTTGTGAGAAAGTGGTGAATTGTTTCATGAATTGTGTGTTAGCAAAAGAGAAAAACCGTAAAATAAATAAATAAATAAATAAAAAGATTTACATTTTTTATTATTCTATTCCTCTAAAACTATTTTGGGTAGAACATGTAAATGTTTTTGAATAGATTTTTGGCCCTTACATATAAAATTATGTGCAGTACCTAACACATGCTTTTTAAAAACAAAGTCTGCCCCTTTCTTATTCACATTCTTACATAATTGTACCTGCATATAGAATACATAGTACACAGACACACACTTCACTAAAACAAATTCCTTATGTGTATAAGCATACTTATAGCAATGAATCCCATTGAGTTGAGTAAGCATGCTCTCATATTTCTGTAATTGATGGGACTGTATGCTTTAGTCACTGTTAGTATTTAATAGCCTTCTAAAGGATTTGCAATGACTAATTCAGTAATTCTCAATTCTGGACCCCATCATTGTACATTTTGTGTGTCTCTCTAGATTTATATCATCAACTCATTAGTATAGACTGCGAGAAGGGAACTGGGTGTGTCAGATAAAAGACACATCCAAAACGTGCAGAGCTGTGGCCCTCCAGGACTAGGATTGAGAAGCACTAGCAGATTGCAAGCGACAGGATTACTATGTTGGATTAAACTGCAACAAACATCATTTCATTATCTGCGCATCAGTTGAAAAGGACGATGTGGTGGCAAAAATCCTCACTGTTGTGTTGTCCAGTTTTGCTTTTATAAACTTGGACATTTTATAGACTTGCACTCATGAAAGAACAATACTGGGCATTAATATGCAATGACAAGAGTTAATATATTGGAGTTTCGTTATGAGTTTTGTGGGGTTTTATGTTGTCATTAAAGCTTCAGGCATATCAGTAGTCCTCTTCAAATGAAATAATACTGGCATCTCAGCATGTAGGGATGAGTTTGGTAATATACATGATCTAACACCATTATGAAGTTCATCAGTCAGACAGAGAAATGAGAAGTCCTTTCTTCCAGTCTATAGCCATTATGTTTCTCTGGGAAGAGCTAGTCTCTTCTTAATGGGATGAACCATTGAACCACACAGAGATCAGGGTAGTGATGCTGAACAAGGTCTATAGTGTGCCAATGGGATACGGACAGATGGCTGTGTAATTACGCAGGAACTAACCCCTGTGCGTGTGTGGCTTCCGTTTTCAAATGCGAATATGCTCAATTATTCTTGTTTTTTCAAGAAAACAACTATCAGGTCATTCTATGATAACTATATGTGACTGATAAGAACAGAACATTTAAAGGGGTCATATGATGTTGCTAAAAAATAACATTATTTGGTGTATTTTGTGTAATGCAATGCTCCTCTATGCCCCACCATTCTGAAATGCATTGATTTTTACAAAGCTCAAACGCAAATTCTTTAAATTTGAAAACGTACTTACAGGCTGTGAGTCAGAAGTGCCAGACTGTCCTTGCAAAGTTGGAATTGTCCCATTTTATAGAAGCAGCCTTTGTGCATAGCCAGGTTCAGGAAACAGTCCTCCGTAAAATGCGCTGCACACATCTAAATATTTGGGTGGGACTGTTCTGGAACAGTGTTGTAAATACAACTTAACCATTGATTTTTAGTTGTGTCCTCTTTTGGAAGACAAACAAAGTAGTTTCATTTTTACAACGAAACACACAGCATCTTCATGAAATGGCGGCAGAAGCAACAATACTACAGTGTGAATCAAAGTTATGCCTTATTTCTTTGCGTAAACATTTGGGCGGTGTTATGCAAATCTTCCCACACAGTGACATAGACATGTGCGTGTTTAAACGAGGCATTTTAGGAGTGCATGGATGAGTCTTAACTTTTATAAAGAATATCTCTTTGGGTTTGAGACTTTAGTCTTTGCAACTTTAGGGATCTTATCTATGCACGAACAGCTTGTAACACTCCAAAGAGAAAGGAAAACTTGAAATCGCTTCATCTGACCCCTTTAATTTGGTCTAATCTAGATAGTAATGTGAGAAATTCAACATCAAATCTCATTTGTTAAAAACACACAGCCTCAAGAAATTCATTATAGCTAGCAACACAGTGCAGTGCTAGATAAGTTAAGGATATGTAAGGGAACATGTCTTTTATTTTATGATTAATACTGATTTATATTAATACCGAAGTCCTTTGAGGTAATTTTTACTGATAAAAAAAGGAGAGAGAATCAGAGTTTTGAATGAATCATTTGAATGAATAATTCAATGACACTCATAATAACAGTCAGTTGTTTCCTTCCTAAGTAAATCTGCTTTTCTGAACAAATCAGTTGACTGAGTGTTTCAATTGATTCAGTTTTAACGATTCAGTTGATTCACTTGTTACTTGCCGCCACCTACTGGCATAACAATGTAACCTGCCACTGAAAATCCCAACCACTAATTCACAGAATGACAATCTGGAACATGAAAAAACAGACATTAAAAAGCGCTCAGCCAGTCAGATTTGTGGACTGAAACTAATTGTTGTATGAAGACCAATGCAGTATGACCTTGATAGTGTAAACAAAACCCAGAAAATTATCTGTACACCAGTGATTTTTTTGGTCTTGGATAAAGACTTTCAATACTGTTTTCCTTTAGTAGTTCTCCAATGCACACAAAAATAAAGCACCAAAATAAAATGTAACAAAGCCATGTTTAGGCAGCCTTGTCTTTGACCCATCGTCCATAAAACCAAAAGCTCTATAATTAGCAATTGGTTTTTAAGAAGGGAGGAAATGGCCTCACTGGCAGGCCTGTGTAAGACAACCTATAATTGGACCACAGGCACACCCATTAAACCAGCTACACAGTGTCCCTGCATCATGCATGACCATTTAATTGTAATAATTAAATTGCCCAAATGTAGTAGTTGCAATACAATCTAAGTAAGAGGTCACAACTTAAATGGCAACCTGTTCAATGCACATAAATAAGCAATCTGTATGTGCAGTGGTTTACAAACACACACTGTTTGTAAAAAAAAATACATCTGTTCATGTATTTCTCAATTAGGAATCAAAGGATGAAGGCAGCCTTTGCAATGCTATTCATCATACGGTTATTTCCTGTGCTGGAACTAGCACTTTTTCAGATAGCCTTTCAGGGTGAAATTTGGCTTTCGCCCACACGAGTTCACACTGTGGCCTTGGGTTTGTGTGACAAAGCCTTCTTCAGAGAAAAATAATATCCTTCAAAAAATATATAATAAACATCTGCAGTAACTGTGAATGTGTGGTTGCTTAAAGACAACATAGATTGAAATGGTGCCTGCTGGACAGATGAAGAGCGAGATGGATGTGATTCGCAACAATATGCTTCACTGAAACCGGTTAAAATCAATTGTCTTCAAATAAAAATATAACACAAATAGAAACTAAACGGGGCTGCATTTACCAAAAGCTTTGTAAGCCTAAGAAGTTCGTAAAAATGATCGTACGACTGATCTTAATATTATGGTCTGTTTCCCAAAAGCATCGTAACTTAAAGGGATACTCCCCCTCAAAATTAAAATGTTGTCATGAATCACTTACCCCCATGTCGTTCCAAACCCGGGACGACATTTGTTCATCTTCGGAACACAATTTAAGATATTTTGGATGAAAACCGGGAGGCTTAAGACAGATTTATGCGGTCACCTGCAGGACAATCAGCAGATTACACCTTCAACTTTATTCAAGTGCTTTATTCAAGTGATTATAGTCAAATTTGAATTTAGAAATGAAATAATTAAAAAGGGCAGAAAAAATACACATCTAAATTAAATGACTGAACAAAAAACGAATAAAAGAAGTAATGTAGGAAACATGCTTCAAAGACTGTGAAAAATAGGGATAAACTAAAAACAACAACAACAACAACAACAAAAAACTGTCAATGACTTACTGACGTGCAGCCATCTTGGGCCTGGAAATAAAGTCTCTACAAATATACTTATAACTATTATATTATATTATATTATATTATATTATATTATATTATATTATATTATATTATATTATATTATATTCAAGCTGTCTGGAACGCAGCATTAGGTTAACATTTCAATAAATGAGCGTGTAGTCTAGTAGCACTTGACAAACAGATAGCGACTCCTAAGTAGCACTTAAAGCATGGCTACGTGCAACTGTGTTAAGTGCATTTTAGGGAAATGCACGTGAAACAATAACGAACATTCCTAAAATTACTCTTAGAAAACGCTCTTAAGCACTAAGATCAATCATTATGGGAAACCCGGGCCAGGTTCTTGAATTAACTTAAGGGATAGTTCACTTAAAAATTAAAATGTGCTGAACATTTATTCACCATCAGGCCATCCAAGATGTAGATTAGTTTGGTCCTTCTTCAAAACACAGATTTGGAAAAATTTGCATTACATCACTTGCTCACCAATGGTCCTCTGCAGTGAATGGGATGTCTTGTGAAGTGAAAAGCTGCATGTTTGTAAAAAAAAAAAAAAAAAAAAAAAAAATCCATCTTTAAGATGCTTTGAACTTAAAACTGTTGCTTCCAATTTCCGGCTAAAATACAAGTCCTCTGCTTTTTTCCAGTGAAAAAGTCATCTTGTCTGAATCAGGAGAGAAATATGCACAGACCAAGCACCATTACAAGCAAAACAATCCAAAACAGTTATATGTCATTTTATAACAAAAGTTATAAACAAATACTTTAGTGATTTTTGATGTGAGAGGAAGGCTGCGGATTGACTTTTTCAATGGAGGAAGTTTTATTATGGATTATGAATTGGTATTTTGGCCAGAAGCAATGGTTTAAATTTAAACCAAATTTAAACCCTGGATTTGTTACAAACATGCAGCTTTTCACTACACAAGATGTTAACTGACAGACAGGAGTTTACTTGTCGATTATTGTGATGCTTTTAACAGCTGTTTGGACTCTCATTCTGACGGCACCCATTCACAGTGGAGAATACCACAAGTATTCCACAAGATATGCTAAATTTCTCTAAATCTGTTGAAAAAATGATGAAAGATGCTAAAGAAGAAAAAATTAACTCATCTACATCTTGGACAGACAGAGGGTGAGTACATTTTTTTTTTTAACAAATTTTCCTTTTGGGGGGAACTATTGCTTTAAGGTTACATAAAAGCCAAGGTTCTAAAAAGAATGATAGGAAAATGGCTATATCATAATCTAAACAGATGCAGAATAAATTATGCTTAGTCTGGTACAGGATTTCTGGTAGTACAATACGGTTAAAAGGAATCGTTCCCAGGCTAATGGGTTATTGGTCACGTGTACTAGATGGCCTTAATTATGAGGCTATATTTGAATGGGGATGTAGGGCAGGGATTACTCTGACATTAACTGAATATAGAGGTAAATCATAAAGGCATATGTCCGGTTCAGCATGTGTGCTGACATCTGCACTGCGTGAATGTCACCAATCCAATAAATTGACAGTGGTGTCCTTGAGTGATCGTAACTTCAAAAAAAATTTAATTGGTTGGTCAGTAAAAGTTAGTCTGAGTGTTTCTGTCCCAGCACACATTGACTAAAGTGAGTTGGAGGACTTCATTAATCACATGGACATAATGGTGAAGAAAAATATGGGACAGTTTGTGATGGCTGATATTTTGAAAAAGGTGAATTTATTTTGAAAACTGGATTTTTCTGTCTTTATTGGGATTCCTTAGCTGCTCAAAAACATGGGCTATTTTTAAGTCTTGCGTGTGCAAAAGCTGTCTTATTTCCAGACAGAGGTCTCCAATTAGCCTGCTCTTTCCTCTTGGAAGCCTTTGAAATCTAGTCTTGCACGCACCATTGTCGTTTGCGCATCTGAAATAGGTGCTAGATTCACCCTTATTCTGGTCAGTTCACACAGCAGCTGTGGCAGTAGAAAGAATAATGGGTCAATGACATATAAGAGTGCCTACAATAAAGAATACACAATAAAAAGTTTAAATCACAAATGGCAAAATCTTGGAAATGTACTAATGAACCATTTCTCATTACATATAACTTTTCATATAACTTTTAAAACTGGACTTTCAAAAACAAAATTTGTAATTCGTTTCTTCATTGTATGATATCAGGAAAGTTGTCACCCATTTTACATGCTAAGAGAGAGAGTTCAAGAGAGTATGTGTATGGCATTGTCTCTAAGAATTGCATTTTTAAAGTATTTTTGATTTAATTAATGAATCCAGACCAAAAACAATTGTCATGTCATGTTGACCCACACATGAGTTCTCTGTTCTAGTTTCAACTCATTATTAATCTGTATTATGACATGCAGAAGACAGGTTGTACAGTATTAGAAAATGAATGTATCTATACCCAGAGCAGTCTTTCCCCCAGATTTTAGAGGTCACTAATAAAAAATATATGCCCTGAAGAGAGAACGCATGAACTGGGTCAGAGTGGAGATTCTTTCACTCACCAGGTGCTTTTGCAAGGCTTTTTAACAGTTTCATTCATGCGCTATTCAAGCAAATAAGAAAGTACATTCAGTTTGAATGAAATCGATTACTCACTGATTCTCCCCACAACTGTAAAGGTTGAAGTGTTAAAAATAGCACAGTAAATTGTCTTACCTCTCAGTCTCCGGCTGTGTGTCGCTTCAAAGATAGATTAAAACACCAATACTTTCATTAAAACTCATTAGAGAAAAATACTTAAAACCACTGACAAATATATGCCTATAGTTTAGGCTAACGATATCATTAAAAGAGGATACGGAATAATGTACAGTCATAAAATAAACCTTGACTGTAAGATTATAAATTACTATTATTTCTCGCAAAAGCTCTTAAAGTGATTTGTCATTAATCACTTACCCCCATGTCGTTCCAAACCCGTAACAAGCTTTGTTCGTCTTCGGAACACAATTTAAGATAATTTGGATGAAAACCGGGAGGCCTGTGACTGTCCCATAGACTGCCAAATAAATAACAGAGTCAAGGTCCATAAAAGGTATGAAAGTCGTCGTCAGAATACTCCATCTGCTATCAGATGTGCAATCTGGGTTATATGAAGCGACGGGAACACTTTTTGTAAGCAAGAAAACAAAAATAACGACTTAATTCAACAATTCCTTTGTCAGCAGTCTCTTCTGTGTCTCTCCATATCACCGTATGCTGCGTATACTCTTCTGTGTCATCCGTGCCACAAGGATGCACTGTTTTCTTTCAAATCAAAGCTAAATACACGTAGAAACAAGGGTATTCTATAGTCTTTGGTATTACTTACTATTGAAGAAAGTATAATGGTCAACTTGGATCACGTGTGCCTTTATAACCAATCACATTACAGCTTTGACAACATTTACAGTGCGTTCCAAACGGCATATATCGACCTCCGAAGGGCACTTCAGAGTGAAAACAATCATGGCTGCCATATTGAAAGGTCGTTCCAAACCGAAGTGCTCAAAACTGGCCACTTCAAAGGGCCCTTCGGAATGAAGGATTTCGGAGTGTACAACTGATGGATACTTCGGGCTCCCATGAGCTTTTGTCCAGATTCTTTGCATGATGACACCGCCTCCATGTGGGCAGGTGATTATGACGCAGAAGGGCACTTCAAGAAACATTTGTTTGGTCCCCTACACCCTTCAACCCTCCGAAGCTCTCACTCCAGAGGGTAAACCCTTTGAAGGGATTATGGCATAGGGATGTGCCCTTCCAAATGGAACGCAGGGTGAATTTCAGTCAAGAGTTGTGCGACACTCATTCAGCATTTACGGATACCACAGGAATAAATGAGAAGTGCCAAAAGCTAAATCCCACCTGTCGCGAAAAGTCAGTGACTTCTCTTATAAAAGGGCATTTTTTTTTCGAAGATTATAAAATAATCTAACTAATCATTAAACCAAAACAATCTAAAAAGCTATTAAACTAATTGGGTGGTAGGGTAGGCTGAAACATTGTTTATATTTACATTTACATTAATTTAACTGAGCTTTTATCCAAAGCAATCTTACAAGTGAGGAATACAAAAATTGATTCATTTTAGATAATGACCTATTTTCAGTATCATGACCTCATGTGCCTTATTGCTTAAATAGTTATGTAACATACAAATATAGGCTATATTGAATATCCAGAAATTAATGTTAAACATTCACAGGCAGCTTCAGTCTCTACTTCATATTACACTACATACCAATTTGCCTGTAACAGGTTTCTGCTTGAAAACATTTCATTTGCACACGTCCCACTCAAGGTTTTCCTTTGTATCCAGTTTAGCTCATCAAATATTTTTGCAAGAACTGTCAGCTTTAACCTTTCACACCCTTACACACACACACACGCACACACACCATCAGCAACTTCTTTAGCTTTGACTGAGGCTATAGCTGCTGCTTTTGTATGTTGTTTCCCTCGAACTATTCGGCTGACCTTGAGCTTGTATTATCTGGAGAATAAAGACTCTGCTTCACTCTGCTAAAGAAGATCGGAGTCATGTCGAGGCAGTATAAAAGTGACTGAATGAAACTGGTTTCTATCGAGCACCAAGCTTTGACCACATATAAGAGCCATATAAACTGTAACCCCACTGTATATAGATGGCCACTGTTTTAATAAAGGCCCTAGTGTGTCAACTGTCACTGAAATGAATGTAGTGTAAGTCACTGTTGTTAAAAACACGTTTGCAAAATGCCAAGAAGGAGGTGATATGAGAACAAAGATGGAAACATATCACTTCCATGTTACAGAAATTTTGCATAATGAGCAGAAGCTGTGAAGTATGAATAATTTTGAAGAGAAAAAAAACTGTCAATAATTCATGACTCAAAAACTATTTTTTTATTGCATATCTTCAGCTAAAGGACCAATACACAACAGCCTGCCTCTGAGTGTATAAAGCTTCCATTTAAATCGTCTGCTCTCTGAATAAAATGCAATGAATAATCAATAGACATCAATTGAAAAACACTCTGAATTATTAATTTACCTTACAAATAGGAAAGTGCACTGATATCTAACAGAATAGGATTTTTAAGACTTGTTTGGTAAATGGTAAAAGGAATACTAAAAAAAATCATTGATGACATAAAATAACATCAGCATAAAATAGACATAATACTATATGAAAAGCAAAAAAGTCAATATATACTTCCATCAGGAACTTGAAGCGGGGCACAGATTGCTCTTGTGGCCAGGGACCAAAACAGGAGCAGAGTGGAGAACGTTCCAACTGTGCAATGGAAAGCCCCACTGAGATCCCCTTTACATAAGCACTCCAGCCTCAGTGCTGGCCAATAACACACCACTGGTCATCAGCACAGACAGCAGAATATATAGATGTACCAATTAAAATGTCATACTGTTATATCATGTAAGTCATATTACAGCAGACAAGTTGGAGCTGTAGCTTACCTGTTGTGTATGTCCTGTTAAATTAAACCAATATTAATTGTGAGGCAGCAAAGATTTCTTTAATGTGGACATGGGACTAAAACATTTCAGCACCAGCTCTTTTATTTTTAGTGCCTTTATTTCTTTCCAATTTGCTTTTTGCTTTAGGTTTCCAGCTCGACTTTCACTGCAAAAACATGATGTCGTTTGACCTGCACAACACCCTTTTTATAACACTGCCATCTAGTGGTATCAACCTTATCCTGAAGCCAACATTTTTACGTCAAGACTTTTCTAAAAAAAAGTAATTTAATTATAAAAAATAAAAAAAATAAAAAAATAATAATACAAACTAATTTTTCTTAATCTAAGGAAAATGGTAATAATAAAAAAAGAAAGATCCACACTCCTATTTTCTTGTTATTTTTCTTTTTTCTCTCCTTTTCCCCCTTATTCTGTGATTTCTGTTCTCATTACGTAACACAGCAGATTTTGTATGTGCTGTTGTGTTGCATTATGAAAAATGTAAATAAAAGAATTGCGCAGATCTTTGTTTTTTTTTAATGGATTAATTTTAACATTTTCTTCAGTACATGAACTTCAGTTTTTTAGGGATCTACACACCCTTCATACTTTTTGATCTCAGTTGAAAAATGTTAATAAACATAGTCCTAAGTAAAAAAAATAAATAAAATAATATATATATATATATATATATATATATATATATATATATATATATATAAATGATAATTACAGAAAACATTTAGTCATACAAATAACAATGCAGTTATGCAGAAAATGTAAATTATATGGGTTACACTTTATTTTAAAGTGTCCTTGTTACAGTGTAATTATACACTTAAGTACTAAGTAAAATTAATGTAATAATATATGTGGTTAAGGTTAGGATTAGGATTTGGTTTAGGGTTACTTGCATATAATTATGCATAATTTATTGTTATTATAAAAGTAAGTACATATAACGTGTAACAAGGACACCTTAAAATAAAGTGTTTTAAAATGCAGAACCTCTTTTGACACTGGTGACATTTACTCCAAAATCAGACACTCATTTTGAAGCTTTTCCAGAAGGAGGAGCAGCTTTTAAGAGATTTTATAACATGCTTTATACAGTTCTAAACTAGAGCAGCCTTTGAGCATGTCTGTCCTTGAATGTTTTGAGAAGTCAAAAGACATCTTTGCATTCAGTAAGGCTTATGTTGTCTCTTTACTTTTCAAGGCATTTTTTAATGGTTAGTTGCCAGCTTTTTCCCTCACAGTGGTTGCCTCCTGTCTCCAACCTTATGGCCCAGTCCCTGACTCTCTTGTGTCCTACATTAGCTGTGCTCTGACCATGACCAACAGACTTCACTTCTTTTTTCTTTTCAAATCGAAATATTATGCTCCACAAGTCAATGAGCACGTTTTCCAAGAAGCAAAAGCTATATAAAAAATAAATTCACTTCAGTCAGGTTCTTCTGAAAACAAACTATAAAAACATGTTAACATGTTAATACGACTAAATGATTTAATAACAATCCCTTTCAAGGAATAGTCTTTGTAGTGTCAAGGTAGGGTGAATTAAGTGCACAAAGAAGAAGATGATCAAGTCAAATAATCTTTAATAAATCCACAGAAGGGTTAAGCAGAAGGCAGGCAGGACACACACATAGGGGTAACATTTACAATACCAGACCAGAGACAACTGAACAGACCAGAACTAAAGTAGGGGTGCTAATGAGGGACAGACAGGTGAGGAGGATCAACTAATTAGGACACAGGGGTATTGACTAACATAATCAAACATGGGGAAAAACTGGGTCACAGAACCAGGGGCGTCGGACTGGGGGTAAAACCAGTACTGATTACCAGGGCCCCAAAAGAAGAGAGGGCCCTTGAAAAGTCTGGAATATATTTTATTTTACCTGGATATTTTCATGGGGGCCCATCAGGACTGCCTATGCATAGGGCTCGGGATCTTGTGCAACGCCCCTGCACAGAACACATGAGGGAAAAAAAAAACACAACAAAAGTCCATGAAAACTAAAAAGAACAGAACATAAGTTTGACATGTAGGTGACTTTGGCTAGGTATTCTTGTCTTCAGAAGGCAATAAATCATTATTTGAGTTAAAAATCCAATTAAACAAACATAGATCACTAAAACCAAAATTACGATAGTGAAACGGCACTAACATACATTCAAGTGACAACTGTATAATAAAGGTTGATTTTAATAAACAGAACATGGGTTTCAGAACGTGGGGTCTACTTACATATTTGCTGGTTTATGAATTGTTTTATATTTCATAATTGTTTATTATTTAAATCCAGCTGAAATGCGCGGTTTCCCATTGTGACAACATGCCCCATAGGTCAATGCGTGTTTTAAGGACTCTTTCTGGACATTTAATATTTTTAACTGAATCCAACAGTCTGACACAAGACTTTTAGCATTATTAATATATTTATTAATACTTTGAATTAGCTTTATTTTTATATTTTCAATTTAAGTTTTTGTTTATATTTGTGTTTTTTATTTAACTTTATTTTTATTCACTTCATTTCAATTCATTTCAAGGCAACATTTCTAATTTTTGTGGTTTTAAGCTAAGATTTATATTTTATTACTGATTTGTTACAACGAAAGTTCATTTAAAGCTTTAGTTATAGATAACAATAACAACACTTTTCACTGAGTTCATAATATATTAGTTGACTATACCTTCATCACCATCACATAATAGCTCGGAAGAAAAATCAGATTTCAGCTGAACAAACATGTGCATGCGCAGCAGTGATTCAGTATTAGCTGAAGTCAGGATTCTCCATCAGAAGTGGCAGAGCTCCTCTTTGGCTGCAGGGGGCACTATAGAGTTTTCCCACAGACATTCTCACGTTCTCCTCCCCCATTTTGGTACTGCTCTGTGGACATCATAGACATTCATCAGCCAGCATGATACAGTATGTCTCCTTTCAGCCTCTGTCCCCAACCCTCCCACACCCAATAACTGGAGCACACATGCTGCTCTCTTTCCCTCAGACTTGCATAGCAGGAAAGAAGTCATTTGAGAGTGACTATCCCTCCATTTTGAAGTCCCTTATTCTCTTTAAAGACATGAGTAGATTGACCTCAGGGTCACAATTGACATGATTCATGGTATAGAGTTCAAAAACTTTTCTTTAGCGTGAATAGCATATAGATTTCAATCAATCTGGGCTGATGACAATCTCAGTCCTCTTGTCTTACCTGAAAGTAGAAGCCTCTTTTGTTTTTCAATCCCTCACCTCTTTAAACTTGTCATTTAGAGACCCTTTTTAACAATCCAGTGAATAAATATCCCATTTTACTCAGAGATGTTATATTACAGCCATGAAATGGGTTGTGAATCATTTTAATTTTAAAAACGTGTAAAGTAAAAAAATATAAATCACAGTGATTTGATGCATGCAGCCTATACGATTTAATTAAATCTTCATTACTGTACACGTTACTTTTTGTCCAGAATAATCCCAAGTTTAAACACCATTGCTTAAAAGATAAAATAATATATTTTTTGAATATTATACAGCATACTTTACAATATTAGTCCCCAAAATTAAAGAAAAAAATGTCAGCCCTGAAACATGTAGTTTGCAGCGGACCAAAACAGCAAAAAAGACAAAGAAAATACAGACTGGCCAGGGTTAGAAACATTGTAAGAAGGACAATACAACACTTTATTGTTTAGAAATGTTTGCAGTGACAAAGAAAAACAGAATAAAGGTGACAAAAAAAACAACAACATAGACTGGAGGTCAAACCCCAGGTCACAGCAGAAGCCCAGCTGGAGAAGTAAAAGTGTGTAACTGTTGAAAAAGAAAACAGTCAGCGGAGGCTGAAACAAATACAGGCTAATCTACTAGCACAATGCTACAGTGGTCAATTTAACTGCCATATACTCTTACGTTAGAGCAGATGTGGATGTATGAAAAGCTGCTCTGGAAGCAAAACAAGTTACAGGATGGTAAATACATATTTATAAAAAAAGATGCTTCAGTTATAAACAGGCAAAACAAAAGCAAGAGATTATGTTCTTTTATTTTGCATTATTTATACTTTGATATATTTTTAGCAAAATGCTATACTTTTGTTAATAAAAGTAAACAGGAAAAACAGCCACCGAAGCCAGATCCATTGTCTATGTGAACCAAAGTAGAACATATGACCATTAAGCGTGAGCATAACAAGTATAGCAAATCTTTTTTTTCATCAGTGAGTACACCTCCACATCTCCTTAGACATATCTAAAAGACTGTACAAATATACACTACCGATACTATGTGATAACCTGAAATTCAAGAATACCTGTTGACACTAATAAACACTCCATTTGCCACACTAACGGCTGAACAATTAAGTTTCTGGTTATGTTAAAGAATCATAAACTGAAGGCAAATCATGTATTGTTTGGTAAATGTTGAGCGTTTTCTTTCCCTATATCCTGAGGAAAAGTTGACCCCAGCTTCACAATAAAAATTTGCATTCATCTTCATATTTCAAAATGTGAAATATGACTTTTTTTTGCCTTTCTCAAATGGCTTTAGGAGTTGATGGAAAAGCAGAACCTTACAGCTACTGTCTGTAACCAAGGCCTAGAAGTTCAATGAGGCAGCATTGTTGGTTTAGGTCAAACATAACGCAAAAGTATACATGTGCATTTTATTAACCCGGTCCAGAAATCAGACCTGTTGCTTGGTTAACTGGGTCTCTGATTGTTCAAGCTTGTTTGTGATACCTGACTGGCACTCTCCCTTTTGCCGTTTTGTTTCATTTAACAAGTCTTTTGACCCATAACCGTTTTCGCTGTGGGTGTCCTCCCCGATGTCAGAGTCACTCCCATCCACTTGATCATTTGTCTCTGGTTCCACCCTTCCAAGTGACTGTGCAGTCTGCACATTCTCCTCATTATCACTGTCAGAGTCCACAGCAATTGGTTCAGAATTGACAAGTGCTCCAGGTTTTAAGGTGCTCTTCATTGAATCACTGCAGTTGCTCCCCATGATGTCCTTTTGACCATTGGAGTAGAGTGAGGCTTTGGCGGAAACCCTTGCTAGCGTCCCATGCTTCTGCTGCAGGTCACCATTGGTTGTAGCTTTTTGCCGAAAGCGAATGGCATTGGCAGATCGGCCTATCCGATATCTAGTAGTTCGTCTTTTATGTTCACGGTTATGGTTCTTGAAATAGCACTTTGACTCAAAGTTCATGGGATGTTGCAAATCTGTAATGTCTTCCATTTTAAATCCCAGCAGGACCCGAGTGTTTAAGGTCTCACAATTCAGCATACATCTCCTCCTTCGATTTGAGAAGTGGCTCGCAATGTCAGATTTCCAAAGCCAAAGACTGGACGCAAGCTTCTCCACCTCTCGACGAGTGGGGTAAGGCTGCTTGTTGAAGTACTGAGTGAGGAAAGCTTTTCGTGTCTCATAGGACTCATTCTCGTAACCCTTCGGGTCCAAGGCAAAGACTACAGGTTCATCTTGTTTGTCAGTTGAAAGTGGTGGGCTATGCCCAGTCTGATCATCGGTTGCAGATTTCCGTCTCTTTGGCTCAGTTTGGTCGAAGTTTGCTAAACCTGCCCGTTTGAGACCAGCCCCCTGGGCCTGTGCAACTCTTGCGGATGGAGCAGGTCGTCCATTCTGAGTTTTGCTGACACCACGACAGTGCACGAGATGCAAAGTAATTGTGGAAGCCGTCATGTTACTAGTGTAGACACCAAGGCAATGGATGCATTTGTAGGTCAACTTCTTCTCCACAGGATGAACCGTTTGTATAACTTGATGGCGGTCACGCAAATGGTGAGCTAGAGAATCTGAAATAGGTCCCTTAAGAATTGAAAAGCAGAGAGGACAAAGTGTTTTGCCTACATCCTTCTTATAAGGTACAGCCGCTTGCAGTGTAGCCTTAGGTGGTATAGCGTCTGAGGCATCTTGGGGTATCTTTGGGACTGGTGGCATAACCGGTTTGTTCACCTGCAATGATGGTGGTAATGCATTGTTTTGAGCGTGAAATGCCACCGATTCTTCTGGGGCATCCCGCATGTTATATGTGGTGACGATCAGCTGGACATTCTTGGGATTTCCCTGCTGAAGCGTGAGGTCAAATGTAAGTGGGGATTCTGTCCGTGGCCCAACAGATTCATTGGGATGCACCCCTCGCATGTGAGTCACCATTTTTTCCACATCATTGAACGTGGCCCTGCAGTGCGGGCAAGATAAGCCATGTATCAACATGTGGTTAAGAAGTGTGTCGCTAGGTAGGTACCGGTTACAGTATAAGCATTTACTAGTAAAGTTGTGAATTTTCATGATGTAGTTGGCCACCGCCGGTACCTTCTCCGCTTTGTGCTCCTTTTCAAAATGCGAACTATACACATTTTCTGGGAAGAGCTCATTGCAGATGGTGCAGATCTTCCATTTTTGAGTGTACGATGTGCCGATGACAGAGTTGCCCTTCTTGGAAGTAACAGATGACACCGTAGTAGCTGCTGCCTGAACTCGAGAGTTCAGTTGAGGAATCTTTAGTATGGAAGTGGATGATGATACAGAAACTGAACTACGAAGACTAGCAGAAAGCTGCGGTTTGCTTGATTGAGACTGCTGTGGGACTGAAAGCTGCACCTGTTGTCCCCCAATGGTCAAGGATTGTGTAGTCCCTGGCTTCAGACCAAATGCCCCCTGCTTCAGGTGAATACCTGACAGAAGCCCACTTGAGTTCAAACTCCCTTTAGGAATAACAATACGACTCAGCTGCTGAGCAGATAAAGGCCGTACTCCAGTCATGACTGTACCCTTTGGCATTACACCAATGATGCCCTTATCACCCTGAGCTTTAGCGGACACCATAATCACAGGCTTCGCCCGAGGTACCACAACATTGGTGTGTCCAATCATAGCAGTAACTTGATAACCAATGCGCTCATGGTCCTCAATGACATGCTGCACAAGGGCTTCATAGGTACGAGGTACAAAGAGGCACCGTTTGCAGTGGATGGCTGTGCTCGTACTGTTGGTACTACCAGAATCAGCATTGCTTCCTGTTCCAGAGCCTGCAGTTGTCCCATTGGCTGGTGTTGTCTTCTCACCAGGCCTCACTAAGTACGGTGCCGCTACGTGCTGGAAATGTTCCCGGTAGATATGCTTTCGCACCACATTATACAGCGGGTCCCTGTAAGTGCATTTCTTGCAGTAGTACACTGCTTGCTCTATATTGTCGCGTGTCTTATCCAGACGAGCACCATCCTTCAAGCCAACCCCTGCCCCCTGAAGTCCTCCAGCATTCTGGCGCATGACATTGTTGGGCATATGAAACAGTCTGATGTGTGTCTCCAAAGTCTTTTTGTTCCCATTGTAAGTGCAATAGGGGCAGTTAAGGAGAATGCGGTTTTCAAAGTCCTCGCTGTGCACATTACGAAAGTGACTCTTGTAGGCGGAGAAAAACTTGGAGGAGAATGTACATCCTGAACAACAGAACGGCTTTGAGCGGTAATCCTAAAAAGACAAAGAGGACAAATGGGTAAAGAAAAAACCGAGATGGGTTTTAAAAAAATAGACACAAATTATTAATTAAAAAATGCTTTCCCTGTGCTCTAGTAAGATTGTATAAGTTATAACTCACTTGTGATTTGGTCATTGAGGGATCCCACATGCACACATCGTCCCATGTGGTGTTCTTAATGTAGAACTCATTGGGAACAAATTCCTTATAGTCCTGGAGGGGAAAAAGAATACATATAAAAAGTCTTTGTAGAAGAAATTTTTCAAATGCTTTGCACATGTACTTTAGTGTAAAACGAATAAAGACTGAGAAAAAAAATTAATGAACTGCATCAATCAGTTCACACAAACTGATTAGCAGAAAACAATTCTAAACTTCCTAACTCTGCTATTTGAGGTTTGAATCAGAGATGTTAATAAAATAGCTCTTTCTCTTATAGTTCATAAGCAAGCAACTAGATACTAGGTATGGTTTTTAGGAAATGTAATGGCCAAAATGTGCATTATAAATCACTGATATTCACGCTGTCACTTTATTTGATCAGACACAAATCATAAAATACAGCCTTTTATTATAAATATTACAAATGTTTCACTTTCACACAGATTTTCCTTTGTGGTGTTGTTTTAGAATATTGGAATAAATGGAACTTGTGGAAGATGTAGTAATTTTATCAGGCAACTAAAGTAGTGGATTTATCAAAAACAAGGGAGGCGGCTTTATTTCTGGCAATCTCAAATACCAAAAGTTCACATGGGCCTACTTCATAATCTAAAGACACTACACCATATGCGTTATTGTGTTAGCAAAAAAGTACTGTTAAGACTCAAGTTTAGAAGATGAATGGTAAAAGCATACAAACAAGCAAATTTCACAGATTTCACAGCTACAGAGCTTTTGGTAACACGGTGACACAGAATGTAATCTAAAAAAAAAAAACACTAAACCATTTGGAGCCGTCTTAAAGGGACTCAGATGGTCCATGGTAGTGAGCATGTACTTCCTTGCCAATTTTAACATTTTAATTAGAGAAATTTACTTACATCAATGTGCTCCCTGCAAAACTCCAAGCCAATGTCACCCAGCACTTTTTTCACATTCTTCCTAGCTTTCCTTAGACTGCTGAGGTTGTTCACTGGGAGTTGAAACATTCTGCCACCTAAAAATAAATTCATCACATTATTGCCATCATGAATGAATAATACACATTTTGTATTGTTTGAATGACTTCAGAGAACATGAATAATACATGAATAGTATATTAAAATATATCTTGCTGTGACACTATCAATTTGACTGTTTAAATGCACCTTAATCCAAATCATAAACACAAGCTCATGTCAGAGAAACGGTCACTAGGAGAGGAAAAGGTCTAAAGCAAAACAAATGAGTCAGAGAGCATCTTTCTCATCACAGCCTGGGAAAAAAGCCAACTTACTTTTGAGACCATGCAATATCACTTTTCTTATTTTACAATAGTGTTTGCCAACTTCTATTTCTTCATCAAAAGCCACAACCAACAAATGCATTTATGAATTAAATTTCAAAGTCATTTCACAACAGGAAACTAATTTGCGGCCTTTGTATGGTGGCATGCAATTATCATCAAAGGTACTTCTACAAACGAGAATGTCAATGAGAATAAGGAGAGTCAATGTATGAGGTGAAGATTAAAAAATAAAAAATAAACCTCTGTCTGAGGTATAGGCCTATGTGGTAGTCTATAGTTGATCTAAACAAACTGACACAACCTTACAAGTTTTGTTAAAAAGGAAGTGAATGCATTAATGCATAAAATTGTAATTTTAATAAGTTTTAAAATTAATTTAATCCTGTGATGGCAAGAGTTTTAGGACCAATAATCCAGTCTTCAGTGTCACATGACCCTTCAAAAATTATTTTAATATGCTATTTTTAAAAAAAAAAAATTTTTTTTACTATTATTAACATTTTATTACTAACATTTTAAAGTTTTTTTTACATTTATATTATTAACATTTTATTTTAACATTTATTATTATTATTATTATTATTATTATTATTCCAAAAACTGCCGTGCTGCTTAAAGTTTTTTGTGGAAATGCTTCATTTTATGCTTTATTTTTCAGGATTCTTAGATGAACAAAGTTCAAAAGAACATCATTTACTTGAAACAGAAATCAACTGTCACTTCTGGTGCATCTTTACTCTAACAATTTTCTGCATCTCAATAGTAGTGTGATTATATATATTAAATCTATTTTACATGTAATACCAAAGCAAAAGCAAAATCTTTCCAAGCACCAAGCACAAGGGCTTCAGCACTTGATGTCTATGGGATGGCATCAATTCAAAATACGATTGCACAACCGAAAAACACGAACGCATCCAATGAATCTGTGGCCAACTTTCTACAGTACCAGCATTGCAGATCTGTGCAATAACGAAAACTGTACATGAAGAGCCAAACATGCTCAACTGCAACGCTAAATCAGGCCAATCCCACAGCAGCCCGCAAAAATGAGATCAAAGTTCAACTAAGGTCAAAGGTCATGTACCTATCTGACCTGCCTTCATGGAAAACCTGCATCAGCTCTTGGCGTCACCAATCACAAGCATCATACGGTACACCCTGCTCGAACAAAGAGCAGCAGTTTCACTTCAGCACTGAATAGGGGCTCTCTCTCTTTGGTTAGGCGTTCCTCATCGCCTCACTGACTTTCTCCCATCCTTTCTAGATGGCGCTAGAGGACAGCTCTTCCTCCATGTTATATAAGCCTCTCCCTGTTCTGCCTGCCCTTTTTCCACTCCCTTTTTTGTGCAGGCTTCTGCATTACAGCCCTGGAAAGGCGCCTCCTGTTGAGGCAGCAGCAGAGGCCAATGTGTGGAAAGCCATATCTGCAGTGTCCGCTCTGGGTGGAGGTTATCTGATGATCTCCTAGCATACAGATGACTTGGTTTGCATACATACGTAAACAGAAAATTAAAATATCGGTCACATTGTAATTAACGGCCTCATGGCCGTCCATATCCAAAAAAACATGGATCCTGTGTTAATGAGAAAAACATATTACTGGCAAATACATTCAGCATCATCTTTTCAACACCACAGCTACAGTGGCGAAAATAGCATTGCATATATTAAACACACACAGCATGATAAACATAAGCTGTCAAAATGTCCAATTCAAGCACTGCAATTTGCTGAATGACACCCATACTACACAGGATGGTAAATAATAAAGTAAATATCAAACCTGCCATTCAAAGAACAAAAATCATTACAAATACTGAGCAAAATCGAGTAGGCAAGTACATGAGTATGACAACACACTGACGAGGAAAACAACTGACCAATTAGTGACCAAGACCAGTCCCACGTTGGTCTGTTGACATGCCAAGCGCAATCAAATCCTACAAGCGCCAACTTTGGTTTCTTATTAGTAAAACTGCACGCGCTCAACTGATTCGTAAATTAAAAGGTCAACTCACCAATAACGAGAAATAATAAATAAATAAATAAATCACTTATTCAACCTAATAATGCTTTATACACCACTTTCTTTTATCTGCGAAAAACAAAAGATGTCAGACAGAATGTCACCATTCACTTTCAGTGCATCTTTTTTCCAAACAATAAAACTGACTGAGGCTGTCATTCTGATTAACATTTCCTTTAACTTATATTAGAAAGTCATACAGGCTTAGAAGAGTGAGTGCGAATAAACGATGACAATTTATTTATTTATTTTTATTATCTTTGGTTAACTGTCTCTTTAACGATTGATTCGTTGCAGCGCGAGCTTTTCGTGACGAGTTCAGCAAACGGAGATTTAACTGCGGGCTGAAGCGAGTGCTCGGATTTAGGGTCTGTGTGAACGATAAAACCCTCAGTTACACTTACAACGGTAAGAACACATCAATAAAAACTTTATTTATTAATTCACGACCTGAGAGAACTGTTTAACAACTGTATGACACAAACAATTGGCTAGGTTTGCCACCTGAGAGTCTGGTTAAGTCCTTTCAGATTCCCTCCGTTTATAATTAATGAGTTAGCAGGTTTCTTAGTTAATTCTCATTCGGTTTCGTTCCCCAAACGCACGACGGGGAGCGAGTTGAACGTTACCTGGCCCGCGCTCCGCTAGTGGCAGCGCGTAATGTCACTTTCCCGCCCCCCGAACCGAGCGCCTCGTCCTCCGCTTCCCAGGCGGACACACACCGCCGAAAGAGGGAGCTCGACTCCTGTCACGGGCCGACCCGGAGCTGTCTGTCTGCCGGGAACGAGCTGCTGCAACTCATCCAGCAGAGTCTGTGCCGGTCTACGGGGGTCCCGGAGGGAGAAGGAGCGCGACCCGCTGAGCGCGTGCTGCGTTTGCGATGATGCACAGTCCAGAAGACGCACGATGACGGTGTAATTGACAGCAATTAACGTAATCCGCCATCCACTTAAACAATACGACCCGGTCCAGTACCTATACTATCCAAAATGGCGTGTGAAAAGGGGCGGAAGTGACATGTGTGTTTGATTAGCATAAAAAAACCATTGTACTGTCGGAGAGAGGCGGTGGGTGGGGGGTTATGTGGTGTCAGACGACTACCAATCCAATATTTACCCCCCATCTAAGCTTACCTGATATGCACAAGTGTGTCTGTGCGCGCATAAAATGTTTTATTACATTTTTCCGAAATTGGTGTAAACAGCCCCTGGGTGCAGTTACATGGAATGAACCCATAGGGGGCGCCATCGGCCGAAACTTGATTGGATAGAGGCGTATGCGTCAATTCTGCATCTGGTATCTACCCCCGCAGAGAGTCGGATGTATACAGTGCCTCAGTACCCAGCCAGCATCGGAGCGGCATGAGCTCGGGTGGTGGCGCTGTACTGCGCTCATGCGCAACTCACCGGGACTACTTCTGCATGTGAAGTGCTGGGGTTGCAGACTGTGAGCCATGGTGATTCCCCCACCCTCTGGCCCTTGAGCTCTGGAGTTATTCCCCCCTTGGTGGTGGCTGCATCAAACTCGCACGAGCATTACACTAGTTAGGGTGTCATTTGGGACGTAACACTCTACACCCAGAGAGAGAAGAAAATATTTCCTTTTGGATATGTCAACAAGACAGGGTAGACACTCAAGAGATTGATGGCAGTAGCTCTTAGGATGTAGGCTGATGCTTTCTTCTGACACTGACTTATGTGTGAAATTAAGTGCATGACACAACTTCATCAGTTTTGATGCAAGTCCAAAGTATTTTATAAAGGACACACATCCAGATGAAAATGTCCAAATGCATTGCATAACTCAAATGATCTGCAACATTAAATGTTTATTTCAAAGCATAAACCTCTATAGCCAAAAAATGGTTCTCAGGCTGTTAAAAAGGTCCATTTACATACAGTAGCGTGTTTAAGCATTACCTCTACCTACAATGGTACTACTTTCCATTGCAGGAAAGGTTCTTTATAGTGAAAAAAGTTTCCTTGTGTTATTCATTTTTTAAGAGTTTTTTGTCAAAAAAATTCTTTCTTTAAACAACAACACTAAAATTCCATTGCTAAAAAAACAACCTTTCTATGCTATGGCTATGAAACCCCCAAACACAAACACCCTTTATAACCAAAACAAATTTTTTGTTATCAAAAAATAATAATAATAATAATAATAATAATAACTGTCAATTTGGTCCTTTTTATTAAAATGTAGATTTTTTAAACATTTTAATGTACATTTCAACATATAGTCTTGTAATTAACCAAACCAAATGGAAAATGGAAAGTGGTAAATCCTAGCAATCCAAACACTACTGTAACCTGATGTGGGACAAATAACTCATTGTAATGAACGTGTTACTTGGAAAGCGTGAATTCCAATTCGACTGCAGTGATAAGTGGTGACCTCATATCACAAAACTATACACAACCAAATGAGGTCAAAGATCATGTAGTGGCAAAAAGAGTGAGCAATCCTTTCAGGAAGGAGACAATTTCATTTCCACCCAATTTGGACTCCCCATAAACACGGTCCACAAATGAAATAGGAACCTGCATAATAGACAGACGAGACCACTTTCAGATAATCATAAAATAATGCAGTCTGCTACACTGAAATAGATTGAAAAATACTTAACTTGAATTTATAAATCAATGCATGTATTAAATAAAGTTCAGTGTAATACAGCGAGACAATTCACAGTCTCATTATGTAAATGTATAATCTAAACTATATTTTATTCATTAAATTATTAACAAGATTTATAAGAAATGTGGAATGAGAGATGTGTGCTGACCTCTCCAACAGTATAACCCAGTTGTCTAGCACGGACAATCATCTCCATCTGGAACACATAGCCTTTTGACACACACTGCTCTACTAATTTTTCAAGCACCTCTTTCTTATAAAGCCTGAAACATAGAACACAAGATAGGAGACAATAATACAATATTGTAATATAAAAAAAACATTGTTTAAAAACAAAACAAAACAAAAGATTAATTTATTACCATGCCCTTACCTAAAACTCCCCGTGAGATCAGATGCTCCTGGTCTGAGCAGGACTTGCGTTACAAAGTTTGCACCTCGACTAAAAGAAAACAATCATTACAAAAAAGTAATCTTGTGCCATAAAATCAATTCTTCATGAAAAATGAAACCTGACCTATGCATATATGCCAGTAACAGATGCAGTCTCAAATTTGTAATATTTCTATATAGTTGGATATTATTATAAAATGTAGCTTCCAGTCACACACCTGATCAGTTTCCGGCGCAGATCCCATCCATATACACCACCGTCTCCTCTGTACCTTGTTCCAGACACCAGGTCATATCCACCTTCTTTCTGTTTTCTGAAAAAAAAAAAAAAAAAAAGAAAAATCCGGAAAGTGGCTGTTATACAAGAGCACATGATAATGCTATTATAGCAAAACTATACTACACAATACAATGAGCAGATAAAATGTCTTTTAACAGCAGAGGCATAAGGTAATTGAAAGAAAATGACTTACTCAATGAACTGTGCGATAAACTTTGGCTGTGAGGGAGAAGAAAAAAAAAAACACTTAATGTACACAAATGCTCCTGAAGGTTTCATTTAGGGAAAGCAGGATCAAATGATCCATTTTAAATTCCTTAAAACTGTGAGTAAACATGCTTGAAGCTATCCAACACTTTTTTTTTTTAACATCGATTTTCATGACATTTCCAGTGGCTCTTAGGTCCTTCTCTTAAAATTAATTTACTATTCACTAAGGAATTGGTCAGACTACACACACATACATACATATATATATATATATATATATATATATATATATATATATATATATATATATATATATATATATATATATATATATATATATATATATATAAACATTAAAAGCCATAATTATGAAATAAAAAGGAATTAGGAATACGAAGTGAGAAAAAAAAAATCTTGCACTGAGCTCCAGGCTGAGGTTTGACAGACTTGATGGGTTTTTTGTATTTCTTCTATTTCTGAATATTCGCACCAGCAGTTGTCTCCTCCTCAGCAGGCTTTTTGCTGATGGTCCTTGTCTCTGACATCCTTTGACAGCTCTTTGGTCTTGCCCGTGGTGGTGGGAGAGTTTATTGTGTGGACAGGTGTCTTACACACATAACGAGCTGACATTAGGAGTAACTTCTTAAAGTGGCAGGACTAATCTGTGTTCCACATGGGCACATAACCAATCTGTGGGAGCCAGAATTATTCCTGTTTGGTAGGGGATCAAATAATTATTTCACTTACTAAAATGCAAATCAATTTCTAACATTTATATAATGTGTTTTTTCTGGATTTTTTTTCGGTTTATATTCTGTCTCTATCTGTTAAAATAAACCTACCCTTTATTTCTTTGTAAGTGGGCAAACTTACAAAATCAGCAGGGGATCAAATATAATACCACTTAAACCAATAGATATAACTTAACCCATAATGACAACAAATTTTAAACATTAACACCATCATCTAAAAAATGAATAATATACAATGGAAGAGTACTTACATGATGAGAGAGATCTGCATCCATGATGATTACAAAGTTTCCAGACGCGTGTTTAATGCCGTGGATGTAAGCCGTTCCTGGAACGACATTAACGTCAGTCTCGCTATTCCTATAACTTAGCTCCAAGAAGTATTAAGAAATGTGAGCCAATTTACCTAATCCCAGTTTTTTTGCCCGCGGTCTCAGGAGCTAAGAAGAAGAGAGATGCCAGATTTTCATGATTTCTTTCGACAAGCTGTCAGTCACGTGCTGTCTATTATAATGCACAACTCACAATCTTGTCAGCGCCGTAGATCTTCTGCAGCTGCTCGGCGATCTGCAGCGTCCCGTCTGGACTGCCATCATCAATCACGATGATCTCGTAGTTGTATCCACTGCATTAAAACACGGCCATTTGAGTAAGAACGCTCTTCTTAAATCTAAATATTTAAGTTAATCTCAGAGACTCAGTCAGGTGATTAGTCTGATGTCACTGACAGCTCATCATTAGGACTTCAACAGTCGTTGTATAGCGCCCATTGACTGTATATAACAACACGCTTACCTCTCGCCAAAGTACTTCACCAGCAACCACACAATCAATGGGAGGTTTTCTCTCTCGTTGTAGGTTGGCAGCAGAACAGAATATTTGTCAGACTGCTCCCCGGTCTTCGCATTACCTCTCCTGCTCGCCATGTTGGCGTCTCTGACGTAGTGGACACCGGATGTTTACATCAGGTACGTTTGTCCGTGGAAAATACTAGCTCCATCCTTTGGTTCCGGAGCACATATTTCACCAGTTCAAATACTGAGAGTGACAAAAAAAAAATCCAAATATTACTTCAAAAGAAATCAATACAATATTACAACAATAATAAAACATAAAATAACCCTATAATGACCACACCCAGGGAAAAAAACAATAATAAAAAACAAAAAATTACAACTAAGTAATTAACCCTATAATGACCACACCCAGGGGAAAAAATAGTAATGGACAACTAATTATTATTATTTTTGTTGTTGTTGCGGTGTGTGGCTCATTGGGCAATTATAATAATGAACAATGGTATTCATTGCACTGGCATATCATTTACATTGAGATAAAAGGTTTCCCCATAAAATACTCAGCTTGGTTGTGTTGTTGATTTAATTGGTTCAGCAAGACATCTGAAACTATATTACTCATTAATAAGCCTTTGAAACACTTAATAAAAATAATCCATTAATCACACCACTGCAATAACAAACCAATAAAAAACATACTGAAATTATGATCATAAAATTGGCATTTTTGTAAACAAAAGCTATTTTTTTTTTCATTGTTTCATTTTGGTTTTTCAGTGAATGTGAATAGTAACCATTTCATTGATGACACATGATGGATCTCAGGCGAGTCAACGTTTTTGATCTTTATCAGTTTCATTTCATACGGGTTTACATAAACATGTATTAACACAAAAACAAAAGACCAGTTCACTTAGTATAATTCTATAAAATATTACGGACAGCACTTCTGCATATGTAAAAAGACAATATAATATCACAGTGTATTTCATATTAACATATGTATTGCTCTTGCAACGTATTGCTTATTTCATATTGTTTTTAAAACACTTGATACAAAAACCATAAGTAAGAGGTCAAGAAACAGGAATGGAAAACATTGAAAGTAATATGCCTTCAACAATATATTTAAAACACAGAGTGCATTAAATACAATAAAATACTTAAAAAGTAAAATATTAGAAACATTCTTAGTGCGGATTTTAGCTGTTGTTCAGAAAGACACTAGTTCCTCGTCTGGATACCAAAATATCTGTCTCTGTAAAATAGAGTCTGAGTGTGTTGTAATTTCCTTTGTGCTGCACAAAAAGTTCTGCACACGCATCTATTGTAGTCTCCAAGCAGTAGATCAGGTTGAATACTGGGTAGAAGACAGGGTCAAGGATGATCAGTGCTTTGGTGATCTCAGAATGGGAGTATTGAGCTGAGATCAGCTTCCACATGGAGAAAATAAAGTCAAAAGAGTCCATCAACTGGCTCATTCGAAGTCAACATCTGGCAGAATCTCTTTATCCACTAAGTCACACAGTGTCTTTCTACGAAGTCTGGGGTTAGAGATGAGTCTGGCAGTGCTGAAGTAAAACAGTTACTTCTCAGTAACTCAAGGCTGGTATCCAGGGAATGGATCCTCTGAAAAATTATATAAACAGCAATTTTACCCACATGAACTTGCACTGTTTTTTTATGGTGGTCACAATGACTCAATTCAATTTACCTGCAGCCGGGGGTCCTTGATAACATCCACTGCTGTCACATACACCAGGGGGCCCCATTTCTCCTTGCTGACCTGAAGCTCCTGGAGTACCCGGAGGTCCTACTTTACCATCCTCACCTTTGGGACCTGGTTCCCCTATTTTAGCTTCACCTGGAGGTCCTGTACAAGTAGAAATAAATAGTGGTGCAATTAACACTTAAAAAATAATTACAAAGACATTATTTGTGTTCGTGTAAAAGCAAAATTATGTAAAATAACAGGACTGATTTTCAGAAAAAAAATATATTGAAAAAATATAATTTGTCTGCTTAAAATACAAAGACAAATAAAACCAATTTGCCAGTGATGTAAAACAAATTAATACACTACAATACTACAGATATACACTACTGCTTAAAAGTTTGAAGCCACTAAGATTTTTTTTTAATTTAATATTTTTTTTAAATGAAATGAACACTTTTATTCAGCAAGGATGCATTAAAATGATAAAATGACACATTTTTAATGTTAAAAAAGATTTCTATTTCAAATAAATGCTGATCTTTTGAACTTTCTATTCATCACAGAATCCTGTAAATGTGTCAGTTTATACACATTACAGTTTTTGTTTATTTGTTCAAATAAAGAGACTCCTTTACTACTTTATTGTGTCTCTCAGGTAAATTTCTCTTGTTTTAAAAGATGTTTAGCTATTTTATTTGAAAACAAGACAAAAAATACTAATTAAAAATATATTTTTGCAATGTTTTTCATACTTTTGGTACAGAAACCTAAATAAGATGATATACATAATGAAGACCCCTTTAAAACAATTTACAAAGACAACTGTGTGAGCACAAATATGCTTCAATACCTGCAAAACCTTTTATTCCTTGTGCTCCCACCGCATTTGCTCCTGTTGAGCCCTTCTCACCAGATATCCCTCTGCGTCCTACAAGTGAATCACAGAAATACGTACATAATGTAATCCAGAATTTCTATAAATACACTATTGTGTCTAATGACAATCATCAGATGTGGTGTTTGCCCGGCAGATTACATCGCCAAAGAAATAAAAACGTCAAGGCTTACCCTGCTCACCAGGGTACCCTGGTTTCCCAGACTCCCCTCTGCTTCCTTGTCGACCCTGAGGGCCTCGGGATCCAGGTGGCCCCCTTCCCCCTGGTATCCCAGGCTCTCCTGGTGGTGCTACTGGTTCCTGGATGGGCACTGGCTTTCGATTCATCTCGTTTAGAAAAGCATCCAACTTCAGCACTTCATCTAAAACACAGTTTTATATCAGCTCATAATTGATATGCAGTTACTCAGGTCAAGATTCCCATTAAAGATGCTTTTAAATTCTGCATTTATTGTGTATTAATTAAAATGGATGTAGTGAATATACTACATACTGTGCACAAGTTTTTCGCAGGCCTGTGTAACAAGTTGGTAGATCATGGCAAGAGACTGTGGCTCACCCTAATAAACAGAAGAATTATTAAAACAAACAAAATCTATTTTATGGTTTGCATATAGCAAAGATGTCATTTTGTAACCCACCTTCTCTCCTCTTTCACCCTTACTTCCGGGAAGACCCTGTGAAAGACAAAAAATAACCTGGGACATCTACTTCAGCACTATGTAACTTTTGGCACTCCAGCGGTTAATAAACAGAACTGCACGCATCCCGCGGAAGAACATTCTAACCGGAACTACTTCTCCAAGTTTATGTCATGGCGATTCACGCAGGTATGTGTTACTTCTCAGCAGTGATGACCCGACCAGGCTACAATAGTCCAAATACTGTATAAGCACTTATTATAAGTGCACCGTAGTGATTCGGAATAAGGATTCGGTTTGGAAGATGAATTCATGATGTACTCGCTCATTATAAACATTTTGCCAATTTTGAACACAGAACAAGTTGCATAGTGCTGCTTTAACAGCCAAATTCTATCCAACATTTTTCAAATATATCAAATCTTTTCTGGCCATCTATCTCAGCTGGACTGGATGGATGAAGGACATAAAAGTTTACTTACGGTGGGCCCTAGGGGACCTAATGGCCCTCTCTCTCCCACTGGCCCTGGATGACCAGGCAAACCCTGGAAACCCTACAAATTGTAGACACAAAAATGTAAAAAAAGAGTGCAGTCAAAGCAAGTACAGCATGAAATATTTAATGAATGCATATAGGTAAGGCTAAGTCTTACTCTTGGGCCTGTGATTCCTGGGCTACCGATGTTACCCTCCACTCCTCTGGTGCCCTGTGGGCAGTTTATTGACATAAGGATGAATGACAGACTGAACATTTCAAACACACTTAGGACAATACCTGCCTCAAACCACACAGAGACTTACCTTAGGACCAGACATGCCCTCTTCACCTTTTGGACCAGGAGGCCCTGGTAAACCCTATTAACACAAAGTAAAAAAAAAAAAAAAAAAAAAAAAAAAAAAAAAAAAAAGGTGAGATATACCAGAAAGAAAAACAAAACAAAAACACTAATATGACCAACTACAACCATGGCCTATAAGATGGTTGTTGAAGCTCACCTGGCTCCCAGGCCTTCCAATGTCTCCTTTTTCCCCTCTTGCTCCTGGTGGGCCTTATTAAAACAGAGAGAGGGTTTAAATCTGTTCCAAGTGCTAATACATAAGATCTTCTCTGTAGAACAAATGTAGGCGTACCACTTTGCCCATTACAGTTATTCCCCGTGGACCAGCGGTTCCAAGAGTGCCAAAGCCGCCCTCAGGGCCCGATTTACCAGGTGGGCCCACCTCTCCCTGGAGAGATGCAGAAAAGGAACAACAAAAACAAAAGTGACAGTAAATACATATATAATGTTTCAAAAGATTTCTATTTTAAATAAATGCTGTTCTCAAATTCAGCTTGGCCAAAATTACATTTTAAAATATATTCAAACAGAAAACAGTTACTTTAAATGTTTTTAAATTACTGGTTAACATAATAGTTGTATGCTCAAACCCAACTTTATATCCATGTTTCCTTACCTTTTGTCCCACCTCTCCTTTTTCTCCCTTCTCCCCACGAGGGCCAGGTCTCCCCTGAATACATGCATACCATTACACCAATAATTATCACAACACTGATTATCCCAACAACTATCAAAATGATTTCACAAGCTTTCTAATGTTGGTGTCAGTTTAAAAATGCAGCGTTGTAGTCTCACAGGTGGCCCTATGTCTCCAGGTGCTCCAGGGACATCAGTGGTGCAGGTGCACGCATAAGCAGGGGCAGGACAGCTCTCCTCGTCTCTCTAGAGAACAGAGAGCCACACTTAAAATACAGAAGCAACTTTTAAGACATCCTGCACTACATAATGTAATTCAGTGCCATCCATATATTGATATGTCAACTCAACCTAGACTGAACATATACCTGTGAGGGCAGATCACAGCAGTTGTCTTCTGATGCCCAAGTAGTGTTGCACACAATCTCAAAGGACTGCAGCTGGAACTACATAAAAATATAATACACATTGCCTTAATATGTGAATATTCATTACTCTTCTTAGTATGTTTGTGGTCATGAGGTGAGACTCACAGCCGCAGATCCGCTGTGAGGTCCACGTGTCCTCACTAGTTTGCCCAACATCTCAAAACCATCAGTGGGCAAAGTTCCCAGGGGGCGTGCGGGCCTCTCGCCAACCCGCTGGCAGTCTACAGACAGAGATACACTCACCTGACTGACCGAAAAATGGATCTGCCAATCAGTTAAAGAGATGAGAAGAATCAGTGGCAAATTAAATGTTGTATTTCTCTTTATGCCTCACTCAAAATTCTCAGCGGACTCTTCGCTAAAACATTACTGACCAGTAACATTACTATCTATCATTTTGAGAGAAGCTTTTGCGCTTTTCTATATATATAATCTATAAGTAAATGTAACCTTTTAAATTAGGCTTTTCTCTTTTTAGTTGATGTCGAGAAGTGTTTGCCTACATTCTGATTTTAAGTTACATTTTTAATGTGAAATGGCTGATTAGTACAAGTAATGCAATAACCATCACTGTTGGAAATCTCAAGTTCATTCCTATGGGACATTCAATAAAGCTTGTCTGACTGAGAGACATCAACCAAAAAAAAAAAAAAACCTTTCACACAAACCTTATGAAAGCTTCCATAGAAAACTGTGTGGACTTGTGGCTGGTCAAAGGTCAGTTCCTGTATCTCTCCTCTGTAGTCCAGACTGAAATACAGCAGAACCTTCTTCTCAGCTAAAAAGAGAATAAGCATCTAATGAACTTGGGATTTACAATTCATTAGTCCTTGAATTTATCTACTCAAGTGTCCAGGCACTCACGGTCCAGCACCACCCCCATCTTGGGCTGGAAGTCATTGTCCGTGAGCTGCCAGAGGGCGAAGGGCTCCCTGGGTGAATCCTGCAAGAGCCTGAAGGCCATGCTGATGGTGTGTTCTGGAGAGAAGCCAGCCGGATGAATGAAGCTGAGACAGACGGACAGGGTGTGAGCACTGAATGAAGGGTGTAACTGAGCTGTGTGTGTGTTTTGTGTTCTCACCCTGTGCTCTGGGTCAGCTGTACATCTCTGTAGAGGGTGTAACTGGGTAAGGTGCTGAAGATGAAAGGTTCAACTGCCACACCCTCAATAGTAGAATGTGCTCTCTGAGTTAGACCGAACGCTTCCATCATGTCGAAGCCTAGAAAACACAAATTGACATTTTTGTTGAGGGCTCAACAGTAAGGATGGCCTGTTGATATTTAAGAGTTTCTGAATTTAATCTTGGAGCTTCCTGTAAAAAGTAACTAGTTTCCAGTTTATTTTATTTGTAAACAAAATTTACAAAAATAGTTAATAAAAATATGTAATGCAAAGAATTTATAATAACTACTGTTAAAATACTTAATTTGAAAAAAATAATTAAATGTAAAATTTATATTAAAATCTATGAATCTTTAAAAATTGTTTTAAAATGAGAAATTAAAAAATATTAAATATAAAATCAGATATTTAAATCTTAAAAAATGTGTTGGGCACCAGTGAAATTAAGTATTGGCTAGAATGAGCAAACAGAAAAAAATCTTTACTGTTGAGACTTGAGCAATGTTGAGCAATAGCATAATGTTGCTTACTGAGAAAGTCAGTAGGCTATAATCTTTTTGTTGCCATATTAGCTCAGCAAAGCACAAAAAGTAGAGCATAGTGCTAGAAAATGCCAAGGTCACGGATTTGAGTTCCAGGGAATGTGTGAACTGATCATACATAAACCTAAATGTCAATACAAGTCATTTTGGACAAAAGTATTCGTCAAATGCATAAGTGTAAAATATAAATATGACCATACCTTTAACCACATGATTTCTGACCGTCGTTTCAGGACACACTAAGAAATAAAATGACATCATGTTATGTTTGAAGAAAGCTATATTTTTTAACAAAAGCAGTGTAAAGGCCTTTTCACAACAAAAGTGATGCGGAAAAGCAAAGTGAATTGCTTTCGGTTCATTTGCATTCAGTAAATTTCCATTGTTCTCTTGTCAAATTAATTGGTTTGGTGTGAACAGCTGAAAAGGTATCCATTATTTCGATTCTAAATCCTGATTTCACTGAATGCTCATGGAAATATTTGTTTAATTTGAACAGGCCTTAAATGTTGCAACTTTTACCTTCTCTTTGTACGGGATGCAGCCGAGGAGGAACCTGAATTCTCACTGGAGCGGTTGCTTTATGAGAGAATTACATACAATTACAGTTAAGCAAAACAAACATCAGTTATTATTTCAGGCTGAAGTATGACTCAAACAGGATTCTGACCTGTAGGGTGAAGGATAGTGACCGCAGCGCCCTCTACTGTGCCCACACGGGAGTGCACACTGATGCGGTAGACCGTTTCCGGCTGCAGCTCAGAGAAACAGTGACTGCTGCTAGCAGCATCTACTATGTCCTCTTTAGTCTGTTTATCTGAGCACACATGTCCAGAGAGAAAAGTAAATAACTTAAAACAAACTACCTATTCAGAACTTTTTCCAAAACCGGTTAAGCTGAGCTGCTACCTCTGAGGGCCTGGATGACTATGCGATAACCACTGACCGCTGGCACGGGCCTCCAGGACACACATATACTGGAGTGGTCAGACCGCACCACACTCACGCTGCTCACTCGCAGACTGGCTGGTTGTGCAGAGAGAGGAGGAGTAAATACAAGACACTGTCTGGCAATGCAATATAAAGTGGGAAGTTTATACACTAATACTAGAGATACTGTATTGATGTGTGTGTGTGTGTGTGTGTGTGAGACTCACTGGTCTTCCCCTGGGCTGAGGCGCTGCCACCCTCCCTGTTGCGGTACTCAGCAGTCACCAGCACACTGTAACGAGTGTCAGGCAGCAGATTCTGCAGCAGGACGCGCCTCTCACTGCCGGCCAATGACACCTATTTAACCAACACAAAACAATTACACCTCATTTACAACACAACAAAGAAATTAAGCAACGGTGAGATGTTCCAGGGTTATTATAGTTTTGAATTTAGTATCTTGCTTTTTTCTATTTGAACATATTTTAAAATGTAATTTAATTCTGTGATGGCACAGCTGAAATTTCAGCAGCCATTACTCCAGTCCACAGTGTCACATGACACTGAAATATAATATTAATAACAAAAAACAAAGACATATCTAATATTACTAATACCAAAAACTTAATAAAAATAAAATCCAAAAGGAATTTCTTGATCAATAGAAAGTTCAAAAGGACTGCATTTATTTGAAATATGAATATTTTGTAACAAATATCTTCACTTTTCAACAATTTAATTCATCCTTCCTTAAAGCATTAATTCCTTAAAAAAAAAAAAAAAAACACATTTTGAATAATATCAATATCATATGGTAGAATATTAATATTAAAATAATATATAAATATAACAGTAATTTTCTTTTAGGACCATCTAGTATTATCACTATCAATTTTGAATAATCAATATTGATTTTGTCAATGGTCATTATTAATTTTAGAGTCACTTAATAGTTTTGTAATTTGATTTTGTTTTTTCACTTATGTTTTTATTTTTATTTCAGCTATCAGAAATGTTTTCATTTATTTGGCTGAACTAGATCTTTACATTGTCTGAAGAAAATATGACTGGTGTTTGCCCATTCATAGGCCAATGCCACAATCTTCAGGTTTTGTGCGTGGTTGTCAAGCAATTGAAATATGGTTGCTAAGGTGACCTGAGCGGTTTAAAGTGCCTTTTTTCTAAATGGTTTTGAGTGGTTGCTATAAGAGCCCAAGTACCCATGTCTCTATAATACCTGTTCCCAAAATATGGGATCTATAGAGCATGTAGATGGAGATGAGTCAATTCAAATGCACACAGGCAATACAAAATAAGAGGTTTCACTCTTCTAAAGCACTCACTGCGTTTTCTCTTGCATCACCATTGAGTGGAGTGTACGACACACGGTACTGCAGCACATGAGCGTTGGGGTGAACCCAGGTGACCAGCATACTGACTGCTGTCTCCTCTGAGATGGACAAACTACTCGGACCACCTCCGGATACTAAAGTAACACAAAAAAATGCAACAGTTATTCACATTTTGTAGTCAAAGGTATCACATGCGTATAAGTATATATACTCACAGGTGCTGTATCGTATCGCCACAGCCTCACTCTGAGCGCCATCGGCATATAATGCAGAGAGTGAAATCTGATATTCCTTATCTTCCTTAACCTCTTCCAAGATTGCCCCCTCACTCTCCCCATCCACTGTCAACTGTAATATTACAACCTATTATCACCTAGTTCTATGAATCACACATTTATGTAAGCTATTTCATTCAGTACTGACAGCACAGATGTAACAAAGGAAGTGTCAGAGTTGGAGCTAACCTGCCTGAGGTCTCCTTCACTGAGGGAGATCCATTTGATGAGATAAGAGACCACGTCATCTGCCGCCGCTTCCCATCGCACTGTTATGTCACTGCCGGAGAAGTTAGTGACTCTCAGATCCGAGGGAGCCGGGACTCTTACTGGAAGATTAAAGATGATATAATGAACAATCTTCTAAATTGAAGTAAACATGTCAAAATGTGTGCAACTTACAGGTAGTGACATTGGCTGTGATAGGAGTGGACAGGCCCTTTTCGTAGAGAGACTGAACGGACACCAGATACCTGGAGAGGGAAGACAGATTCTGCAGCAACACTGTGTTCACACCTTTGACCTCCACCTGAGAAACAGACAGAACATAGTGAACATAGAACATATGCTGATTTGGTGCATTTATTATTATTATTAGCAATGTTGAAAACAGTTGTGCTGCTTAATGTTTTTGTGGAATACATTATTTTCAGGATTCTTTGATGAATTTGATATTCAAAAGAACCACATTTATTTGAAATAGAAATCTTTTGATCAGTTTTAATGCATCCTTGCTGTATAAAAAATATCTTACTGACCCCAAACCTTTGAATAATGGTGTAATAAGCTATATTACTAGTATCACTAAAACATGACAAAAATTAAAGACTCAAAACGGTTTGGGTAGAACATCAAAAACCATGAAAAGTGACTTCTGGCATCTGCTCACCTGCTTGACATCACTGCCGTGATTGGTGCTGTAGATGATGCGGTGTGCAGGAACATCGACAGCTCCAGGGACCCACGTGACCTTCAGAGTGCTGTGACTGACCATGGGAAACTGCAAAATGAGCGGAGAGGGCAGTGGGACTGGAAAAATAAACAGATGAGAAAAAGAACAGAGCAAATGAGCAAAAGACATCAAGGAATTTCTGTGGGACAATTTAATATGGCAAGTGACTAAACTAAAATAAAAATGTTGTTTGCTATTTTGTATTTTTGTTTTAAAAACCGAATTAAAAATCATCTCTTCAATTTACAATTACTTCAAAAAAACCCAATAAAAAACTGTTCACAAAAATTGGTTCAAAATAACTGAATGATTTAGGGTTCACAAATGTCCAAAAGAGCATTCAACATTTGTGTTCAGAGCAGAAACAGTTAGTATAGACATCTTAACCATTTCCATTCATGTTCATTTTATTTTTTACCTTTGAGGAACAAAGAGGTTAATGTAATTAACTGGCTGTTATAAACATGAGAACCAGCCATCTCTGTTTTTTCTGATCTAATTTATGGTGCTTAGTGACAGAACTGACGTTTGTGTGTAGTTTTTCTCTGCTTTCTTCTTTTAAAGGGGTCATCGGATACAAAATTCACTTTTACTTTAAATAAAGCTGTTTTCAGATACTTGGCAGTGTAATGTCACACTGACCTAGGCCCCTCCCACGACTGTTGATTGACACTGGTGTTTTACCTTAGACCTGCCCTGAGTGTGCGGCTGGTCATCAGTCTGCAATTGTTTCAACGCCGGAGCAGATGTAGACAAAAATGACTCCTAAGCAACTGAGGTGTTTTGTTGTTGAAAAATGTTGTAAGCCAAACAGATTTGACCGACTTCCATAGTATGGACAAAGAGACCATTTCTAAAAATGTCATCTTTTATGTTCCACAGAAGAAAGCCATACAGGTTTGGAACGACATGAGGTTGAGTAAATTTTCAGAATTGTTCAATTTTGTGTGAACTATCCCTATAAGAAGAATTGTCACACCTGTCTGGGATCTGGATAAAGCGTGTGTGTGCATAATGGGAAAATCAGTCTCGTAAGACTAGGTAGATGCGTTTCTATGAAAGTGCTGATAATGAATCTGTATTTACAGGTGGTGCCGATGGCTGTAATTGGGTCACTGGGGTCCTCATCATAAAGAGCATAAAGTGTGACTGAATAATCTGTGGATGGCATCAGATCCACCAACTCCACGTCCGTCTGAGCTGGTCCAAACTTCACCTGGGACAAGAAACAAGAGCACACGAATGGCTCAAACCATTCTAACATAGTAAGAAACACTGAGCCACATTGTGAGATGTCCCAAACTCACCTCTTTGGCATCATCAGGCTCTCCATCATTGAGTGCTGAGTATAAGGCCATGTACTGTGTGGCTCCAGCAGCCGGCTGCCAGCGCACCCGCAGACTGCTAGGGGAGGAAGCTGTGACCTCTAGAGCCTCAGGTATCGCCAATGGTACTTTAAAGCGGAGAGCATTTATTATGATATGCAGTGGGGTTTAAAACTCTGAGACCTAATTACATTATCAGCATAAAAATAAGTAAATATCCATTTTTACTTTAGTGGCACGAAATTACATTTACATTTATAACAGTATCAATTTCTTATTCATTTTTGCCATAGTATTTGTTTTTAATTTGCAAAATCCTAAAACTTTCTGCTTCCAAGTTTAGAATCCCAGATTTTCAGTGTGGGCTTGGGATATTTAACTATAAATTAGGAAATGTTATGAATGAGCATTTTGAAACTCACAAGTGGTGAAGGTCCCTCTAAGAGCAGATCCCACATTGTTCTCATAGACAGGAAAGATGGACAGGTGGTATTGTGTCTGTGAGGACAGTCCTGTCAGCAGAACTGTGGAGTCTGTTCCATTCACCACCACCTGAAATCAATCAACAACATGCATATACAAACAAAGTGAGTTTTCTGAATGCAACTACAACTGCAGCATAGAAAACATCCTGTAGGTGGCACCAACAAACCAACATTTCCTCAATTCCTGGCGCTCACAATTAAACCACAGTGATCTGTTACAAGCAATTTCAGCTTTTAACGTCTTTACAGGATACCAGTCTAATGGCTGGAAGATACCAACTTTTAAGGACCTTCCAAAATTTTACACTTCCCTATTATAAAGAGGGTGAAAAAGAGTATGTCTGAACTCATGGTTATCATAAAACAGTTGGCAAAAAATCCCTTGATGACCTATTATTTCTGTTATTTATTATTATCCCATGAGGCCACAGCAGAGGAGTTGTGAATGGCAGTGAAGTGATGCAACTGTAGTAAATACAGTACTGACAAATATAACATTTACTTTTAAAAGGTTGCAATGTATACTTATTCAAAAAAAGTACTTGATTTCAGAAACATATGCGGACATTGCTTTTACATTTTAGTGCTTAAAAGAGTATGAGACACTTGACTCACCTCTTTCAGACTCTGTCCTTCAGCGGTGTGGTACACCACTCTGTACTGCTGAGGACTTTTACTGGGGATGGTCCAACGCAGCCGCACTTCTCTCGAGCCTAGGCCTACATACTGCAGATCAGTTGGACTGGGATAGGACAGAACTGGGTCCTGAGTGGGACGTTCCATTCCTTCTCGAAAAAGACATATACCATTTTGTTTCAATGGGAGTATGTGGGAATTTGGATCAGTATACTGAAGAACAAGGTGTATGTGATTGGCCTACTCTTCGCTTTAATACGGTCTTCAATCTTGCCACAGAGGATGCGTGCTAATCTTCCCACCAGTTTACTGAGCAGAGGAAAATCATTCACGTTATACACATTCAGCTCCAGCGGTTCAGACGCCACCTGCCTCAGCTCTGCCTCATCTGCATTTTTCACACCTGGACATGAGTGGGAAAGAAATAAAGAAAACTTTATATGTGTGTGTGTATATATATATATATATATATATATATATTTGACACAACGTGTGTATATATGCACACATAACTATAGCAAAGGTCATTTTAAATATGCAGTAGCATATACTGTATTTACACTACTGTTCATGTGACTTTTATTTAGCAATTAAACATTAAATTGACACAACACAACAAAAGGCAATAAAGACATTTATAACGTTACAAACAATTTCTATTTCACACAAATGCTGTTCTATTCATCAAAGAATCTGAAGAAAATGTATCATGGCACAACTGTTTTAAATAATAAGAAATGTTTGATCAGCAATTCAGCATTATAATGATTTCTAAGTAATCAGGTGACACTGGAGACTGGTGTAATGGTGCTGAAAAAAAGCTTTGCATCACAGGAATAAATTGCATTTTAAAATATACTAAAACAGAAAACAGTTCTTTTAAATATATTAACTATATTATTGTTTTGACTATTTTTTATCCAATAAATGTAGCCTTGGTGAGCAGAAAAAAAAAAGCTAAAATAAAAAAGCTCTCACCTATAGCAATGATCTCTACGCCAGCAATCTTCAGCCTGTTGGCTGCAGCAATGGCATCATCTTGAGATTTCCCATCAGTCAACAGCATCAGGAACTGTGGAGTGTTGGGTCGAGCCCCCACCTCCTCCTTCAGATTGTTCTCAAGAGCATGTATGAGAGCCTGACCTGAAATACAGACATGTTAAAAATTAACCAATACTCTCACATTGGTTTCATATAAACATCCTTTTATCATTGCTGGACCACCTTGATTTGTGATGTATATAGGATTCAGATTATCATATAAAAAAAAAAAAAAAAAAAACAATAAGCCACAAGAAGCTGTGCATTTAGTAACTTTACAGTGGACAAGATTTGTTGTTTATAATGCAAATCCAGACCTCTTTACCAAGTTAAAAAAATATTGCTTATAAATGGTGAGAAAAACACTGATAATAAAACCCCCCCATAAAGATTCAATAGATATTAAAGGATGTATGACATTTTGGTTACTGGTTCTGGCTGTAAATGTAGCTTGTTAATGTTATCCTTATTAGTCCAATAATTAAAATAGGCAGGTATATTTAGAACGATAAATTACAGGTAAATTCTCATGTTTATGGTTGCCAAGCAACGTACATTATTAGAGAATATGCATTCACAGGGGTGCAATTATCTAAATTGTCTATGTGGCTCATCCAATCAGAAATTAGATTCTGAACTTTCCTTTTTAGAATATTTTTTTAATCCCAGGTCATTAAGAAATATACAGGGTATAATATCTACAGTTACCTGTGAAAGTGTTGCCTCCCTTGTATCTGAAGTTCCTGATGGCCTCCAGAAGTGGCTCTCTAGAGGTGAAGTTATTAAGATGCCACTCTGTCCGTGGATCTCCACTGTACTGAGATAATGCTGAAACAACAACAAATTAATACTTTTAATCAGTAAGCATGCATTTAAATTAATCAAAAGTGACAGTAAAGACATTTATAATCATTTTTATGCATTTTTTTATAGATAGGACTGTACAGAGATGACAGAAAAGCACTAGGAGGAGGGAGGGAGTGGGATCGGCAAAGGACCTCCATGTGACACTGAAGACTGGAGTACTGATGATGAAAATTCAGCTTTGGGAATCAGGAATAAATAACATTTTAAACTATAGCTCAGTTTAAAAAACAAACAAACAGTTATTTCATAACTTAAGCATAAGATACTTATTTCAAAAACATTAAAAAATATCTCACTGATGCCAAACTGAACAGTAATGTATTAATAATTTACTTAATGAAAGTTTAGTTAAGTAAAATTAAGTGCTGACACTGAGATGCACAGTTTTGAAATTGCAATACATATACAATGTATATAGATGATATGAAATAACATCTGACCTATTTGCACACCCCGCGGCCCAATGTGAAAGGGGACAGCCAGACCCTCCAGGAAGTCACGCACTTTTCTGAAGTTTGTGCGGCCGATGCTCCAGGATCCATCCACCAGAAGAACCAGATCAGCCTGAGCTCCAGCACTGCACTCAAATGGCTTTCGTGTGGAAACAGCTTGAGACACATGGGCAAGAGTCAAACACTGTGGTTTTAATAAAGGGCAACATTGAGCCCTAAGCAGTGGAACTTAAACTGAGAGTGTCTTTTAATGTCTCTTATCCTGGGCATTTTTGCACTTTGTTGTGAAACATTCTTCGGTCCTCTCTGATCCTATATAAAACAATTTGTGCAATGATTTTGCAAGATTCCTTTTGTCAATACATCTACTGTTTCTCAGTGGTGCATTCCTATCTATGTGTGTGTTTTTTTTTTTTTTTTTTTTTTTTTTACAGATGGGAGAAAGGAGGGAACAAATTTCAGTCCTGAGGGCACACAAGAGGCCCTGATAACAACCTACACAGTGTCATTAACTCTGGTTTGTCCCTAATTCTGTTATTAGCCCTCACTACACAGACACAGGAAACATCAACACAGCTCATTAACTCTGTTAAACACTGACCCTAACATGTCCCTGTATCACTGAGTCAATGCACATCTTACGTTTATATTTGCACATTTATAGGTCAATAACAATGAGCATTGATTTTTCATTAACTGTTTGCCCATCTGATTGATTTCGTTCCTCTGAAATGTGAGTGGCATTACCTGTGACAGGTTGGGTTGGGGTGGTTTTTCTCGGTTTGTTGGTGATGGTGACCTCTTCTCTCACTGACTTCCCTCCATTTTCTTCTTGATAATTTTTATCCTCGGTCTTGGATCGATTCTTGTCTTTCTTCTTTTTCTTTTCTTTGGTGTTTCTGTCAACTTCTGGCTCAAGCTCAGGTACAGCAGGAGGCTCTATAGCAGTAGAAAGACATAACTTTAAGATAAATAGCTAAATAAAAGTATTATATACTGCTGCTAAAAACTGTTATATGACAGTTAAATGAGTGACAATAGCAAGTGATGGTGTCTGTATTCCCACACCCCGCCTTGGTCTAAATGCAGTCTCAGCACAGGTGGACACTCCCTCCTTGTCCAGTCCCCTGTCCCATTACAGCTGCATTAATGACAGGCATTTGGGGGATGAATGGACTTTTATTAATAGGTTAGATAGTAGCGCTGGCGCCAGCTCAACCATCTGTAGCTCCACTAGTAAAACACTGATAATGACAGAGAGACTGTGGGATTGGAAGGTTCCTCTGCTTTGTACACCCGGTTGGGCAGGAACTATAAAAGTATGTTTGCTCTGTCACTAAGAAATGTTATGCTGTTAACATTTTTTTAGTAACACTGTTTCACACATATGGAGCCAAAACTGCAAAAGCAGGCATATAACTTTAGTTTTTGACAGAAGTCCCTCATGCTCATCAAGACTGCATTTATTATTTATAATATATATATAAAAAAACAGTAATATTGTGAAATATTACAATTTCAGAAATCATTCTAACATGCTGATTTGGTGCTCAAGAAACATTTCTATTATTATCAATGCTGAAAAAAAAGTTGTGATGCTTAATGTTTTTGTGGAAATGATACTTTTTTAGGATCCTTTGATGAATAGACAGTTCAAAAGAATAGCATTTATTTGAAATAATTTTTTCCCCAAAAACATAAAGAGTCTTCACTGTCACTTGTAATCAATTTAATGCATCCCTGCAGAATATATATATATATATATATATATATATATATATATATTATATATATATATATATATATATATATATATATATATATATATATATATATATATATATATATATTTTTTTTTTTTTTTTTTAATATTACTGACCCAAACCTTTGAACATTCGTGTATAAAACACAAAGCCTATTTTGCAGATAAGGCTGTACTGACAAATACATATATAGTTAACTTCTATGAAACTACCTGTAGTCATTGGTTCTCGGTAGAGCACAGTGGGAAGGGCTGCTAGAGCCTCCGTCACGTCATCCACTTCTCCAGATCCAGAGCCAATGGAGTGAGTTTTCTTCTTCTGCTCCCTGTTCCCGCTGCGGATCAACTCTTCTTCCCGCAATCCATCGACTGACAAGAAATCAGAGAACGGGTGTGTGTAAATGTTAAAGGATGTGAAGTGCACGATAACATTTTTGCTGATTTATTTAGTAAACTATTAGGTACGTCCTACTACATAAAACAAATAAACAGTGTTTAAGCCCCATTTTATTAACACCTTTCTGACATATAAGCAGATCCACATGGAAAAACTGAGTGGATGCTTATGCTTCTATGAGGGAACAATGGAATAAACACCCTCAGACAAGCAAGCCTTGCCCTCTAGCCAAACCACACGACTGGCCTGTCCAGACCTGCACGGGGCGACACAGTAACCTACTCTCCCAACCTCTCATCCAAACGTATCACAGATGTTTGGCATAGTCTGCATCTTTTAACAGTGACAACACCAGGCTATTATAGAATAAAGTCTGATCTCCCATAACGAAATACTTTTATCACTGGTGTTTACATTCTTATTTTAACACATTCACAGCTGAAGTGAAATCTGAAAGTCAGGTATTTCATCATTTGATATCAGGTTTCTTTCAGGGTGGTCGTTTCGGTGGGACATTTCTGTGTTTTAAAGGGAATTCCAAAAGTGTTTTGTGCCTGTAAAGACACAAGCGTCAGTCCCAGCTTGTAATCCAACAGGAATCCACCATTCAACACTGTCAATTACAGACAGATCTCTCCTGAACACTGTTTGTGTGTGTGTGAAGTATGTAATGTGTTAAAAGGGATTGTTTCTGTACTTTGGAACTGTGTTGACAGCTTGTGACCGCTGGGAATTACAACGTACAGATTTCTGCTTCTTGTGCACAAAAAGCACTTTGGGAAGATCCCCCACCTCCAACAACAAATCAGAAGGGAAACCTAATCTGAATAGAACTTTAAGGCTTACTGTAACTTCCACCATTTTTAGTACAGACGTGAATGATAGCTCAAATTGTGTAGCTTGTTGAGGATAGGTGTGCAATTAGTTTTCTAAATAAAAACACTTTAGCCTTTAGAATTTTATCCTGGCAGGTGAAATATTCCATTGAGGCTACAGGAAGGAGTAGTTGGTTGGCTATTTTGACTTGGACACCTAACAACGACCTAGTGACAATTCTAACCACGTTTTCAACCACAAAGCAACATCCTCTTATCCTCCAGTCTTACTGGTGAAGCGTCTTTTTGCAAGGAGTTTCTCCAGCGTCCCATTGAGCACCATAACTTGGAGGAGATACTCCTGTCTGGGGTCCAGGCCTGCCACCGTGGCCCGGCCGCGGGTAGTTGTGAGCATCAGCTCTGGCTGAGGAACCTCTAGAAAGGAGAATGAAATGATGATTTAGATTAAGCTGTTTGCATCTGTAATCTTTATGATTCTAACATCACTAAACACCTAAAAAAAGGACAAACAAGTTTTTCAAACAATGCTCTGCCCTGGGTGGAGAAGCAGGTAGTCCCGCCCCAAACATATACCATTGGTTAAGCTAAGGAAGTTCCCTTGAACTTATGATATAAAAAAGTTTATTGTACTATTTGCACTGTTCCTGATCATTTCAGTCTAAAACTGCTTGAGACTAAACTGAAAAACTTAAAATCTGACTGCTTTTGTCTAAAATTAATGCATCTGTTATGAGTGCATCTAACTAGTCTAGGACTGGTTTTTGTTGTCCACAAACATATTATTACTTGTGAGGTATGAATTACTGTAATTTCTTTCTTATTTTGGAATATAAAGGTCGCTTTTATGAAATGAGACAGACTTGATGACGCATGCGACTGACAAAGGCCACCTCTTGAAGGCGCAGACTTCGAAATGAGACTCAGCATGTGGTTTTTCATTTCATAGCATGAGGGAAAATAAGAGTAGTGAATTATATACTCAGATAGAGAATGGACAGTGAGAAATTGCACAGAATTTAAACCTAAATATTATCAAAAGATGGCAGAGTGTGAGATTTTTTTTGTGAAACATGAATGCCTATTTCTGTCTGTATCTGCCTGGAGCAATGTGGGGCATGTGTGCTGTTTGTTTTGCTGTTTGAACTTTCTCAAGACTGCACCAGACCTGCCTGGACTCACCTGAGCACAAGGGCGGAACAGTAGATAAGAGAGACAAAGATAAAGACAGAGAGAGAGAAATGGTGGGAAAGAGAGGGAAAGAGAAGGGGTTTAACTGAAAGATATGGACAAACATATATAAAAACAAGATGAGAAGTCACACAGAAGAGATATGAGCAAAGGTTATGACTATCCTGATTCGATCATCGCTCAAAAATCCTGCTTTCCTATTCCTCACCTGTTCTGAATACTTACCCAGAGGGATAAGAATGTACTGTTCTACAGAGAAAGAAAGAAAGAAAGAAAGAAAGAAAGAAAAAGAAAGAAAGAAAGAAAAAGAAAGAAAGAAAGAAAAAGAAAGAAAGAAAGAAAGAAAGAAAGGCCCTTGATAATGTCTGACTATCATCTGCAAATCTTTATTCATTTAACTTTTTTATCTATCGGATTTATTTACTGACAAATACACATTTTTTTGTTTCAAAATCTCAAATTCTTTTGGTAAATTAAATAAATCGAGTGCTTCAGTGATATTCAATTCTTGTTATGTGTAGCGGACAAAATTTGGGTGTTTCCTCAGAGTCAGCAGATGATTTAATCTGCCCTGGAGCAACCAGTTATGACTGCTATATGCTATGACAATCAGTGAGATTTTTTCTTTTTTTTTTGTTTTTTTGAAAACAAAAAACAAACAAATAATAAATAAATAAAAAAAACTTTAATTTTGCAAGAGTGTATTAAATAGATTTTAACTGACAGTAAGTAGTTTTACATTGTTAAAAAATATATTTATTTAATAAATAGTGCTCTTTTAAACCTTTTAATTAACAAAGAATCCTGAAAGGTTTATTACAGTTTCTACAAAAATATGAAGCAGCACTGTAAACTGTTTTAAATATTGATAAGAAGAAGAAATGTTTCCTGAGCAGACAATCAGCATATTAGAATGATTTCTGAAGAATCATGTGATACTGAAGACTGGAGTAATGATGCTGAAAATTCAGCTTTGCATCACAGGAATAATTTACATTTTAAAATATATTGAAATCAGTTATACAAATAAATGGAGCCTAGGTGAGGATAAGAGACTTCTTTAAAAAAAAAACATTAGAAAGGGTTTGAATAGTAACTGTACATATATGTCACTGCATGCACATACTGTATGTAATTTTAATTAGTTAACATTAACTCCAGTCTCACCTGTGATGGGCCGCACACGGACCTTATAGCCCTGCACCGGCCCTTCCGCCTCCTTCCATTTTATCTGCAGCCGATCTTCAGACAGAACAGTCAGCTTCAGACGGCCTAGAAATGCATACTAAGAATTTATGCAACATGTTTTGTTGGAATACAAGTTCAAAACATATTATTAGCAAAGAAAACAGATAAGACTGTTAGTCATTTGATAAGTCTTTGGCCAGATGCACACACAATGCGTATCAGAATAAGTCAGATGAGGGACAAAAACAAACTCCTAGAGAGAATCATGGCAAAAGAGGCCTGTATGTGGGCCTTTGGGGAATGAAGCTTAGATATGCATGTCTTGAAAGATAAAAGTCTTCCTCTAAAAGTTTTAATATTTGAACAGGAAGTTTTTCATTCATTCCTCCTTTTCCTTCATCACTGTTCTCTTGCTCAACTCTGCCCTTGTCTTCATCTTATCTGCATAATTTCCACATGCCAGCTTGTCACAATCCCCTCTTTCATGTTCCCAGCCCTATCTTCCCCTCTCCCCAGCTGTCCGTGAGCGCTCAAAGCCTGCCCTGTAATGCCCTGCAGGGTAACGGCGGGTTGAGGACCACAGGAAATCTGCTTTTCGGTGGGGTTGAAGGTCAGCCTGAAGGGGCTGCATGCATGTAACGTCATAGCCCAGATGAGTGTCACAATGAGGATGACCCCAAAAAACATGAAGATCTTTGTCCCCTCTTACTGTAGTGTCTTTAAGCTCCCGATTATGTTATTAGGAGAATAAAATTAGGGAAATGGTGAAATGCTGGGTTCATACAATGTACAAAAAAAAAAATGCTTGGTTTCATGTACTATAAAATTTTTTATTAGGTATAAAATGTGCTAACATCCAAATTAAGGGGTTTAATTCAAGGGGGAAAACCATTTTATTTAATTTTTTTTATTATTATTGCTGTTATTATAAAAGCAGGGAATGGTGAATACTGGGTTTCACGTAATATAAAAATGTTTTATTAGGTATAAATGATGCATTAAAATTAACCGATTTAATTCAAGTAAAAATATATATTATTATAATAATATAATATAATGAAATTGTTATATTGTTATTATTAATATAAAACCAGGTGAATTCTGAAATGCTGTGTTGCATGCATTTAAAAAAAAATGTGTTATTATCAGGTATAAAAAACAAAAGTTTCATGTGGGACCATTTAAATTAACGTTTAATTGCAGTAAAATTATTATTATTATGACAATTAACTGCATTAGATTACAGCAATAAAGGTATCTTCAAGGGTGAAATTCAGCAGAATTAGCTTCTTACAGTATCATTTTCACAGTATGGCAACAAATAAATATCCATGGTCTGTATTAACTGGCAGTGGATCAGAGGAAAAAGGAAGCTTTCACACAGCAGCACCACCAACCCAGAAGTCAACAAATGTGCGGCCAACTGCTCAGACAAAAACAGTGTGGAAAACACACGCGCAGCATGTATACTCTAGGGATGATAGAGATAACAAGAGGCCTAGAGGGACACATAAATTATTCCAAGCATTTTTAAGGCAAATTTCTTTCCCAAATGTAGCAACATCCACAAAACGCTATGTGCAGTTGTCTAGGGATTACACAATGTTGCACAATGGCCTCAGGCAGTAAATTTGCACTCTAGACTATTCTTTTCTGGTGTAATGCTAACCAAGAATTTCCTTCCTTTGGGGAAATATACAATTTAGGCAGATTGAGGTGGGGAAAAAATCTGTATCATTTGGCTAAAAAAGAATTCAAAATGTTAGTGTTTCTGCACTGTTATTGGTTTTTTTCATTGTTGTGAAATTACAACACACTTTTCTAGCAAGTGGGTTGTAAATGTGGTCCCATTAGAAGGACTGTTAGGAATGCAGATGACATTTCACAAATAAAACAGAAGCTGTGTGTTCTCTGACAGGGTTTCAGATGCTATCAAAACTCCAAAGACAGAATCAAGGATCTGTATATGTATTTACTGATGTCTCATCTAAAAACAGTTCTCTAAGGCAAATGTGATACAGTATTGGTACCATATATTAGTACTATAGTACCAGCATTAACATTCAGAAAACACAGTTATGATGAGATATAAATTAACTGAATTAATGGTTAAAAGTATAATTTCTGTGCTACTAGGATACTACCAGTAATATATAAATGAATAATATATAAATGAAAATTCTGCAAACTGGATACTACAAAGCTACACACTTCAACTTTAAATAAATAAGAAAGGGAATGTAGTTCTGCACCAGAAGGAAGCTATATGTGGATTGCTATTTTTGTTTGCGTGCATGAATGCTATTTGACCCTTTATTTCATTTTGAAGTGCACCGGCATTGCATTTTGGTTAGAAAAAAGGACACCTAATTATGGACGCACCAGCAATTATCCACGGTTCTCAAAGAAAAATACAGAAACAAACATACAGTTGGGGCTTACAAAAATTACTAGAGTAGATTTTACTTCGTTTATCATTATCTGCCAGAATTTAACTGTGCACAAACATCTATGTTTACATTAATATTACATTTGATTACTTTACCAGCTTTCCTTTCAGTACAAAATAGTACTGACATTTAACACTGGCAATATTTCAGATATCCGTCATAACATAAAATAATTCTCAATATCATCCAAAATATGGTGCATATCTAAATGAGTGGCTTGAATTAAAGGTAAAAGGCAATATATAACCTTGGGAATGGACTTCAGAAACCAGCATCAGAAGAACCGTCACCAGGATGAGTGTCGTTCGTTCTGAGAGGACGGAAGGAAAGCTGTGGGCCATCATAAACGTGCAGGTATCAATTAAAGACCTGTGGGAAAATGATCACTGTAAGCCAGGCAAAAATGAGTGTAACTTTCGTTCACTCCAAACAAACATCAAAGCAGAAATGATCATGATAAAATTAATATCAGTTATGGTTATTGGCTCCATAAAGTTGTTTACTGATGAAACCACATAACGAGAGCATCCCAAACCTTTAAATGTCACACAGCTTTAAATATACTCTCCTAAACAATGAGGGGGAGTGTGAAAGACAGACAGAGAGAGATGGGACGCTTAAAGAAAAGGCTGCACCAAACTTGTCATTACAGACCCATTGAAGACTATTACAAGAAGAGGGAGGCGAAGCTGCATGAACACCTGCTATACATACATAACCAGACACGGCTGGAAAATCTGAATGTAGTTTAGTAACTGACCCATTACAATCCCACCTGTGCACATCAAAAATGAATAGAGAGAACAGAAAAATCTTCTCAGCAGTGCGTTGGTATATTATGTGAGAAGTGGAATTATTTGACACCTATTTTAATTGGACCCCCTCCCTCCCCTCGCTTTGGGCCATAATAAGACGGCCTTTACATGCATTGGCTTGTTGTACGGAATAGAGCAGAAATAGATGATATCAGGAACTTTAAAGAGTTTAATCTGTTGTGATACCACACCTATAGTGAGCTGTCGAAACTATTACTGCTACACAAGCGCATAATGAGACCCTAAACTGAAGCAGCACGCAAAAATGAGATGAACTGCGCATTACTAGGTGGTTAGACTTGACTGTCTTACTCATTATTAACTCAAACTTTATTTATATAGATATTGCTTAACTCCGTCACAATCGTAAACGACTAGGAACAATTACAGCGAGTCGAAGCGAATTAAATATAATTCAAAACAGCAACAGCTTCTGTTTCTGCAGCAACGCAATGAGAAACGCACACTCGCATAATATACATAAGTTATATGACTCAAAGGTCTATTAGGCTGTAGTTTACCTCAAGCTGAAGCGTGTACCTGGCGCATTCCACACAGGTAAGTTGTTGATGTTAACACATCGAGTCCCGGTCACTCACTTCCCATTTGCTGCCGTTTATGTCTCTACTTCGGCTGGGTTAGGTGTGAAACCTGAGACGGGTGCAGTGCCCTCCTCTAGTAACAGAGGCGGGGAAAAGTCAGTCAGGATGGTATATAAGCTGTTCTGCAAGGCTCGAGAGAGAAGAGAAACTGCTGCCCAGAATGTCACTATGTTTTTGAGACACACGGCCTACACAAAAAAAAAAAAACCCTCACCTGCTTCTTTTATATAAATAAACAAAGATTACCAGAACTGTCCGAATAGCCTGCAACGTGTCTGATTGCTTTAATTAGCATAGACTTAGCAGCCAGATTTAATGAGCCATGACAGAACTGTCGGCGTAAAAACAAGTTAGTATGTCTGAAGCAGTGCTTAATTTGTAAATGAATAATTGCCGGATCCAAAACAGCAATTAAAGGATCCGGCTCAAATTAAGCAGTTTGTGAGGTAACAAGCAGAAAGGCGACTAAAAAGAGACATAAAACCTGCAAGGAACATTTGCGCTAATTAGCAAAGGAAACACTGTATCCAATATTTAGATGAAAGCGATCCAAAATGCATTTTTAAACGTTTGATTTAAACAAGTTCTGACTTCGAAATTACTCAACCTCAATCAGGTTCCTACATTCACGGACTTCCCTGCATCTGGACGAAAACTCCACACAAATCTAATTAGGCTATAATGCAGTCTGCCTCCCTCTTTAAAAGAGCTGATAGTCGAATGATGAAAATTAAGTGTATTAAACCTAGACAGTAGCCTAAGTAAATAGGCTACACACCATTCACAAAGTTGCCCTGTATAAAAGTCAAAGGGAAGGAATCCATGGTAGAAGAAAACTAAGTTAATTCATTTGATTAAAAAACAAACAAACAAGTAGTTCATTAACATTCTATATTATAATTAGTGAAGCAATTATTGTGGGCAAGTGAAACAGAATTGATATTTAGTCCTTTATTGCCATGTAAACAAATGTGTAAGGCCACTTGAAAATTGGTCCTGTTCTGAGATCAATGCCACCAGCGGTTTTGAAGTTGTATTTCACCTATAAGTTACCATTCTGTCAAACTTACTCACCCATTTGTCTTCCAAAACCCGTATGACTTTTTCTTCAAAGAGTAAATAAATTATCATTTTATCTTTTTTTGACAGCCCTTGGTCTCCATCCACTTTCATTTTATGGAAGACATTGGAGCAGCATGAGGGTGAGGAAATGATGACTGAAATGAAATGTTCAGATGAACTAACCCACCCAGTCTTTTTAGAGTCCTGTCTTCCCAAAAGCAAAGAGCCTAAGAGCAAAGATCATTCATATCATAGCTGGGGCTGGCTGAGTACCTGTGATCAATGTGACCATTCATTTAAGCCTTTAAGGGAACACATTCCACAAGTCTATTTAGGACATTCATGTCATCCTGGAACTAATAAAGGATCTCTTGCTCCTCTTCATCATTTGTGTCTTCACAATAGTCTTCTTTTGTCTGTAGAAGTGGAAGCTCAAGGTCCGGGTTGTCTCTGACTGGTAGTTGTCTCACCATGGGGCCATTTCCTACAAAAAGACAGAAACACACACCCTAAGAACAATACCTGGTCAAAACAATTATTGATTTAAAAACCAGCGTTGCACGTTTTCTTTTTCTTAAAGGCCCGCTGTTTATTTATGAGTATACATTTTTAGCCAATCTAGTATTGAAGCTGTACTTTAACACAATCGATAATGCCAGCAGAGGTCCAATATTGGCTATGTTAAAGTCTCTCATAAAATGTGCTAAGAAATAATAATAATTAAAATAATCCAAGCTAATTTACTTAAAAAAATTAAAATTGAAAAAAGGTAAAAAATGTAAACTAATTTAATTAAAAAACATGATGTGTAGAATGATATTTAGTTTAGATAAATAGTTTTTCACATTACAGAAGTTACAAAAAAAAAAACAAGAGTTTGACCCGTTAAATTTTACTTTTTAATTTTTTTTAAATTTTAACCTATCTATTTCCTAAATGCAGGTCTTACTGTGAACAATTCATCTGTACAGGTGTTTCATTTTTTCAAGAAAGAAAAAAATATGTTCATCTGCCTTTACGTTTAAATGGAGATAAATCTCAAAGAAGCACAGAATAAAGTCTCCACCCTTTTTTTCTTTTATGCTAATTTATTATACAATGATGTATGTAAAAAAAAATATAGTACACGTCGCTACTTATGTTTCATCACAACAAGTAAAAATTAATTAACTCTGAAACCGCCTGATTGTTCTTAAAAAGTTTTTTTTATTATTGTTATTATTATTTTATGCCTTTTATATTTTGTTCTTTTGTTTGTCATTTATTGTGTAATACAAAACTATGCAAAACATTACAAATACTTACAGTACATGCATAATCGGAATGAGTCTTACCTTTGTTGTAGTATGTTTTGAGGCCAACATGCAGTGATATGCCAGACAGACACACAGCAAAGCCCAACCAGTTGACTGTGCTCATTTTATCCCCCATGAACTCCACTGCCAGCAGCAGAGTGCACACCTCCTACAGAGACAAAGAGAATGTCATTGTGAAGAACATTCATGGTTTAAGGCTAATAAAGGCTTTGAAACCAAGCTAAACTGTTGAGAAATGGAGAAAAACAAAATGATGAGGCATACAAAGAACTCATAATTATGTGAAAGCAACAAAGATGTATTCTCACCTTAAAAATGCCTGCAATAGATAGCGTCAGACTGGAGGTGCGGGAAACCAGCAGGAACTCAGAGAAGCCCAGCCCAAATGCCAGCATTCCACCCACAGTCAGAGTCACCAGAGAGTAGAGCAGGTGGGAGAGCTCACTGACCCTGAAGAGCTTCTCTGTGGTACTCACACTCAGCCCTGCTCAGCAATCACAGGATGAAGAAACAAGCTGAGTACCTAAAGTTAGTCAATTGTGGTCCATTTTCAAGACAAGTATTAGAGCAAAAATACTTGATTCTTAAATTGTGAAGTAAAACTTTAAGTACCCATTATGTTGATATTTGTTGTATTAAATCTAAGCTGATTTCATTTTTTTTTTTATGTATATGGGTATATTTTTACCCACTACAACATTATAACATCTGATTTTTTATTTTGAGGTAAAATATGACCCTGAAATTTCTTTGTGAGATTTGCACTTATGGAAGAATAAATACTAAAATAAAGCTCAAATTAAAGACAGGAATCCCACACGTTCTAACCAATCAATGGCTTTGGCATTTGTTTGTGATGACTAGATGAAGAGTTCTTTAAAATTATTTTATATACCTTTTGTCCAGAGTAAACGATGAGCACCGCCATTACGAATTCTAACTTCTGATTGGATGTCTCCTCAGGAACCCATTCAAATAATGCCCATCTGTTTTTAATGTTGGCAGCTTTGTGTCATCTAAACACTCATTAAACTTTGAGGAGTGAGGCACTGAAAAATTACGGTAATTGCAACACTGTAAAGTGATGGCGCTATTGAGCCATGTGCTTTTTAAAAACATTTTAATAGGTTTAACATTAGATTATCAGCTTGGAATATATGCTAATTTGACTAGAATGACTGGAGAAATGCAAAGCATCCTTCCGTTTAAGAGTCAGGTGTGACTTCCGCGTTCAGGAAAAACATCTATAGAGATCACACTCATAAAAACAATTTCTAGGCAGCATAATATTTAACAACTTAGCATAGCTAGAAAAACAGCGCTTTTAAATTGTATTAGTTCCAGGCCTCAAAATCACAGTTTTGAAATACACTAATACTTCCACATTTTCCAGGATTATGGAACCTACATTGCTGTTCAAAAATTTGGGGTAAAGTTTAAAAAAATGCTCTACAAATCTGCATTTATTTGATCAAATATACATTAAGAACAGTAATATTGTTGTTATGCATAATGTTATAATATATTTATTTTTTTTTAAAAATTGAATATATTTCAATACATTTAAATACATAAAAAAAACTGGTGTCGGACTGACCCTCATTAAGAAGAAACAGAGGAAAGAGGCCAAGGAACATGAGAGGCTGCAGATGGTACATAGTGTCTATGGGGTTCTGAAGGCCTGTGTGGCAAAGACAAGGACATAAGAGTCACGAGAATTCACCACTTCACCATACAGACTGAACACAGTTCATAACATGTTGACTTACCAAGCTCTGCTTTCTGCATGAGCACTTGAGTAAGAGTCCAGCGGATCCCTCCGATGAAAGAGGCCAACAGGACCATGATGAAACCCTCCAGATTAAACTGAGTGGACTTGAGAGTGAACATGAACAGACCACTGGCTATCAGCAACACCACAAGGATAAGGAATGGGTTCTGTTAGGTGCAAAAAAGTCAGACAACACACATTACTACAACAAACACCAAGTCAAGTAATTACATCAACAGAAAATAAAATTGCATTTATGAATTTTAATGGGATCTTTAATACAGCTAAAATCAAAAGTGAACATGAACTGGTTTATAATGGCTTCCTGTTACAACTGATTTTACCCTCTTAAATCACCTAATGGCTTGGCAACTGCATGTATTATGTATGTATTATGATCATATTACCCCAGTCTTACAGTCTTTGCACTGGCTACCTATCAAGTTCCATATCACTTACAAAATATTATTAATTACTTAATAGGCCCTTAATGGTTTAGCTCCTGCGTACCTATCTAGTCTTCTACCACGCTACAACCCATCACGTTCCCTAAGGTCACAAAACGTTGGACTTTTGGTAGTACCTAGGATAGCAAACCACTTAAGGAGGTAGAGTTTTTTCGCATTTGGCTCCCAAACTCTGGAATAGCCTTCCTGATAATGTTCAGACACACTTTCTGTTTAAATCCAGATTAAAAACACATCTCTTTGGCCAAGCATTCAAATAATGCATCTCGTAATTTTGGACTGCAGTTATATCTGATCAAATGCACATTATTATTCTTTAGCTTGGGTTAAACTAATTAATTTTACTTGGCTAGAACAGCAGCTACGCTAATTATGGCTCTATTTGTTTCTCTGTTTTGCCACGGGATTTAACAAGCTCCAGTCTGGATCCAGAACACCTGAGAAGAGATGATGCCAGCCTCTCAGAGGACCTCAGATGATGCTAACCATGAAGCAACATACAGAACTACCACATTTTGCTGTAAGTTTGATTGCATAATTGCTGTTAATAATTACCTGTTCACTAAGGGAAAGAGTTTAAAGCAAAATAATGTATTTTTTACTATTACATTATTACGTTTGGCGAGCCAACTACTGCTCACCTAAATACAGAAACATATATCAAGACAAAAACACTCACTGGCAAAAAAAAAAATAAGCTGGGTTAACATCTCACACGCAGTTTTCAAAGTGTGACTGCTCAGAAAAACTCTCACAGCATATTTATTAAAGAGCATTTTAACAGTTCAAAAAGTCTAATCTAAAAATGTCTGCTCTAAAATGTCTGCTGTTAAAACATAAGTCATCATTACCACAATTGGAATGCACTCTCTTTAAAATCTCTAAATGTACTTTAACGGTCACACTCTATAACATGCTGTTCTCTAGTCTGGGGGTGATAATGATTATATGAGCACATACATAGAGAGCAGCCAGCTCAACAAAGTCATGAAAAGATGTCTTATTAAATTGCTGCCTATGGCTAACAATGCATCTTGATTTGGCCTTTTGTAAGTAAAATAAATGCTTAATGGGTCTGAACTAAAAATAGCTTCCTTTGAATAATAGCATTCCTGTAAGTCCTTTATTCAAGAATTGAGTGTATTTCACACTTACCGGCTCCTCCAGTTTGAAGACCAGAGAGAAAAAGAGAATGAAGAGAACAGCTGAAGACTTGGTCATGGTGTACCTAGAAGAAACCCCAAAGTCCCAAGTAGTTTCAATTAAACTTGCATTTCCTGAAGCAAACACCAGTGTTTGAAGGTCAAGTGTTCAGGTTTTAAGACTGGAATACCTTACATGACTATTGCATAGATTTTGCCCCAATTTGCAGTCTGTAGGAGTTAATAATATAATTAATTACTAAAAGTCAGAGCCAGTCTGCAGATTTTGGGTAATCGGTGTTGACAGATTTAACAGAAAATAATGTAGAGTATGAAAGGAAGAAAGATTTTTAAGATTCAGGCTTTGATTTCATCCAGAGTTTGGTTTCATCCAGAAAATAAAAAATGATTTTAGAACACATATTGTTTTTCATATAACATTCAACTCCTAGCAACGAGATGTCCAGTAAGCATTTACAAAGATGATACGTGAGAAAAAAATTGTGATTCATCAAATTATGTAAGAAAAAGATTCCTACGAGACAAGTGTAGCAAACTGGTTGCCAGGAGCAACACTAATACATTCACATATATATATATATATATATATATATATATATATATATATATATATATATATATATATATTAGGGCTGTCAAATGATTAATCACGATTAATCACATCCAAAATAAAAGTTTTGTTTACATAATATATGTATGTGTACAGGGTATATTTTATAATGTATATATAAATACACACACATAAATTATATATTTAGAAAATATTTACATGTATATACATTATATATTTATATTCTTATATTTTATATTATATATAAATATATTTAATATATAAACATAACATATTCTTCTTAAATATATACATGCATGTGTGTGTATTTATATATACATAATAAATAAAAACACAATAAAAACAAATATAACAAAAACAAAAAAATTCACTGCACAATCCCATGACTGATTCAATCAATTAAGTATGCATTTAATTAAATGTGCATTTAAAAATAGACAGCACATGTACATGTAATCTAACAATATCTACGAAATGTTTGAATGAAATCTGTGGCTGTGTTCGAAATGGCATACTTGCTTACTGCCCAGTACACAGTGTATACTGCCTACTATTTTTTAAAAATAGTTTGTGAAACAGTATACAATAAGCAACAAAAGTTTCAGAGTAGTATGCTACCGTGTTGTCAAATGACAAAAAAAAATGAACCTTAATTCAGCACAGCTGTCGAGGTTGTTACCTTACAAATAAATGTGTGAACCATTCTTTTTTACAAAGGCTTGTTAATAAGGATGCATATTAGTAAACAATGTTACATTGCCCAATTAAACTTATCTCATAATTAATTAACTTAACATGTTGAACAGAACTGGATCAACACTAAGCTGTCTTTAACTGAACAATATTTTCTTTTTGGCAGTTACACTAAGTGCAAATAATGATACATTTTATTTATATATTATATTACTACAATATTATTGTTATTTATTATATTTGAAACAATTTGTACTGTATAAAGTGCTATAGAGATAAAGGTGATGTCATTTGACTTGATCGGAAACATGCCGTAGAGATTAAGGTACAATTTATGTCCTACTAACGATATTGTTTTTAGAAACAGAGCAATAGTTAGTAGTTTACAGTAATATGTATATACACATATAAAAGTGTTACATTTATAATTACTGTCCCCCGTTTCCAGTTCTCTCACAATTTGAAGATGAAATGTTACATGGAGCGTGTCGCGTTCTGGAAAACAGTATACCATGCAGTGTCTTCAGATGCATGCATCAAATTTAAACAAATGTGGCAGGTAATCCGGGAATTCCATGCATACAGAAAATTCACATACTATTCACATTATACACACTGCATGCATACTGCAATAAAGTAGAAGTTTTATGGTAGTATGCCATTCTGAACATTGCTTGTACTTGCACTGATTTTAGTGTACTTGAGTTATATTTAGCAGATTCTGGCAAATATAGTAGGTCATCTGGGTATTCCATGCATACAGTAAATCTGCATACTATTCACAGTATATATTCTGGCTACTGCAGAAATAGTAAGAGGTGTATGACACTATGGCATTTCGAACACAGCATTTATGTCTGTTTTTATGTTTGAGAAATAAGAATAAAATTCTGCCTTGCAAGCACTATAAAATCCAATCTCTCAGGAAATAGCATGCTTACAAACTAATAGTGATGAAAAGGAAGCTCCAGTTGGACAATCCGATATCCAGCGCTGTTGCCAGGGCTGATGGACACAGACAAACAGTTGTACACATATTATTGTACGATGAATCACTATCTCAGTATAATACAAAGCATATACTGTACATCATAAATCATTCTTTGCTAAAACTTGAATAATGGGCTTGTGGACAAGATTCCGGAATACTTGAGCAGAGATCAACTAGATTCGCTATACATTCAATCAGTGTGGACTTCACCCACCCAAAACTGTGTGTTGGACAGAAAAGATAACATGTTTTATCTCATCAGCTACTATTATGAAACACATTCAAACTAATTTTTGGTCTTTGGACTCACCGATGAATTTTTTTCCCAAAACAAACTTACCTGTCGGGGCCACTTTAGAAAGGTAAACCTTCCAGGGAAGTGTCACTCGAGGCTTTCCCGTCCAGCACTGCATGGCAAAGCGTGTCAGTGTGGAGAAACTGAAAATTATCACGAGATGGAGCAGCGTCATGAACAGAGGAAAGTGGAAGTCCTGAGGCAAATAAAAAACAGACATTATACAAACCTAATGGGCAAAAATAAGTGCAGGTTTTCACTCAGCTGAACTATATCTCACCCTCATGAGCCACTTGTTGTAGAATGTTATGCCAATGGAAAACACATAGTAGAAGAGCACCAGGCCCACGGTGCGCAGCGCCCTGCAGAGGAACTGCGTCGGGCACGCCATCCTCCTGGACGAGACACAGCTAAACACTATTAACAAGAGGAAGGCAATAAGAATTAATCAGAGCTAGTATGTTAACTCTGGGGAGGTTGATAAAAACATGCAGGGCCAAAGGTTGATGTGCCCGAGTACTGATAAAAGAAGCACTTCTTGAACAGTGCAACATATTGTATCAGAACAGCTGTGCTTTTAAAATGTCTGATGAAGTGCGAGAGGAAACTTACGGTTTGTTTTGACAGGCGTTTAAGCAATATATAAACTAAACGTTGTCTCACGCACTAAACCTAGTTACTTCAACTGATGTTGTGACAGTTTGCGCACGCTGGCTGTGCCATTTAACGTTACAGCTAACCAGAACTAGCTAAGGTCAGTGACCACATTTTCTTACCTTACTGTTTACATAGTCCTCGAAAAACAAAAAGCTGGTAGCATCAAACTCTATGTAACCATCATCTGGAAACGCGAGTCGCTTCAGAGCACTAAGGTGACTTAACGCGAGACCCTGCCATACAATAGTGCCTTTCAAATAACTGTTTTTGTTTGTGAACCTACAGACACCCCTGTGTAGTTACTTCTGCTGCTGTGACGTGGACGTTTCTCTGCTGACACTTGCGCTGCAGCCCGGGAAAATTTGAATCCTACACATAATGTTTTGAAATTAAAGCTTTTTCTGAATTTTTATTAAGCACACAAGAAGTGCCAAAGCCAATGTAAATGCGCT